>NW_023358851.1:29134-39849 GCF_001411555.2 Juglans regia
CTGCTCCCCTTGAGGCCACTCGACGTGGGGGTCTAACATGCCCGCTCTAATTGATCGCCTGACGTGCTGAAATTCTCAAATCGTGCGGGATACATTTTGGCCCTCTTGTCGCCCTCCCATCGCCGAATACCGTCCACCGTCACGAGTTTCGTCCGTCGGCGACCATCGGCTCCCTCCTCCGCGAGTACCATCCGTGGCGCGCTGCTCAAGAACTTCTTTAAGTCACAGCGACAGAGCTTCTGGCCATACGGTGAGGTGTTTGTTTATATGCGTTTTTCAATAAGTGCCTTTGTCTCCCTCGTTTAAAAGCATAAGGCATTTCTTTTGTGATCTTTAGTTTTGAGTATGGAAGCCCCGAGCAGAGGAAGGAACTTGCTTATCAACTCACAGGTCAAGTTTTGCCTTTAAGCCTGCAGATGTATGGCTATCGTGTAATTCAAAAGGCATGTCTTCCTTATGTGATCCTGCTGTATTAATATAGATCTCGATGCATCCGTGTTCTGTTTTTCACTCTTTATGTTCCCTTTTTTAGCTGTAAACAAATCTCTTTGATTAACGAATAAACATAATTATTTTTATTGCAAAAAATGATGAGGAAATATCGTTAGTTACAATCGGTAGTAAACTATAATTGGTGATTGCAATGTACCTGTGTAGCAGTAGATCATTGAGAACTCCTGCATACTTTGATGAATTAAATTAGTTAAGAGGAAATCTTAGAACCTAATGAGGATTTTGGTTGTTACAGGAGCTTGTAGAGTGGGAGCACAAGAGTAAAGTTCCTGGGAAGATGCATGCATGTGGCCATGATGCTCATGTTTCCATGCTTCTTGGAGCTGCAAGGATTCTTCAAGAGCATCGCCACGAGTTCCAGTCTCTGCTCCCCCCAAGGGATTACAACATGTCCCCAAGTATTTATTCAGAAAACAATTATATTTTGTTGCATTGAATGATTTTTACTTCATCGTTAGTCGATAAGCCATAGACTACCAGCATCTATAGACGATTCTTCATCTTTTTTTCTTTTCTTTTATTTTTTAAATCTGGGGCAATTGTGTAAACTATTTCAGCAATTGATCAATAACTAAAACAAATATGTGCTTCTGAAGTATTTAGAATTGTTCATGTTATTAACCTCATATTTTGCTTGCCCAATTTTAATACATATATTGTCTTTCTGTTATTTTTAGTTTCCATGTAATGCAGTTGAGATGTTATTGATTCCTTCTCTTTTAAGTGGATTTTCATAAAAAACGAAAGAGTTTTTTAATCTGGATATATCGTTTCAAAAAGTGATGAAGAAATTGTTTCAAAAGTGATGAAGAAATTTCACCTTGGGAGGCCGACGCAGAAATTTTTTCGCCGGAGATGACGCCGGGAATGGTGGTCGGCAACGTCAGGGAGGGAGGGCAGCTGGGTGCGAGATGGTGGAGGAAAGGCTAGGGTTCGGGTTCACTGAAGGAGATCGTGTTTGACAAGAGAGCAGTAGTTGTGTGTTTTTTTTTTTTTTTTTTTACTCTTTGACAACGTGGCGCACTCCGCATCGTGCGGTAACTGCGAGCGGGCACACTGAAGCGGCAGAGTAGGTTTTTCCTTATTCTAAACATATTCCTGAGTTAATGACCCACTAAAATTATATTGGGTTTTACTTTTACCCCTTCTTCAAATTTCTTTTAGTTATAATTTATTTAAGATTCAAATTATTGTTATAAATACCACGTAGAGTTGTTCTGTGACAACTGGAATAGATGAAACGTTAAAAAATAAATTTAAGTGTAAGAGGATATATATGGATTTGTTAGATTTTGGAAAAGAAAATATTTATTAGTGTTGAGTTTATTTCACTTGAAATGATTTTTGAGACATTTGATTTTAGAGTATTATTGTATTTAAGTTTTTATTATTATGAATTTCAGATTAAAAAGGTTCACTTCCAAATACGGAACGTGACATGTTCAATTAATTCACATCTTGTTAAGGAGTTTTTTTTTTCTTTTTTTTTTTTAATTTTCTATATAACATTAATATATTGCGTTGAAATATACATATTTTTCGAGATTCTTATATATTCACATATGAAATTGATCGTTTTGGGATGGTAAATCACAATTGGCAGGTAACTTATAACAGGTTTTAAATAAGAGAAATTCTATTTATTAAGTGTGTAATTTTATTGATAAATAAAAATAAATAAAAAATATTATTATAATTTTAAATTTTTTTTAAATATAATTATATAAACTTATAGTCTACAATTTGCAGATTACTTATACAAGCTTATATAATTGTGTTTAAAAAAAATTAAAATTATAATAATATCTTTTTTAAAATAATATTTTTTTTCTTTTACCTCATTCATTAATAAGATTGCACACACAGTCCCTCATTTGCTAATAAAATTGCTCTTGAATAAAATAATTGCACTACCCATTTTTTTCAGTAATTATTTGTATTTTCTCATTTCACAAGAGATAATTAAATGAGAAAGTTACATATATGATATTACCGACTTAATAATACCAAAAACGAAAGGATCAACTTCCCCATTGACCAAATGATCAATTATTCTGAAGCACAAAACCCCAAAGTTATCTAGATCGAGCATCTACATGGTGTCCACCAATAGTCCATTCCCAAAGGACCTCTGGTTGTAGCAGTCAAGGTTGTTACCATATCCAACCCCAAGTATGTCACAATACCTCTTATAGAACCCAATGCGATCCTCCACCTTAGAATTCCACCCTTTACCACACTCCAGTCCACCATTGATAATGTTTGTGACTACACCATATCCCGGAACCCGACCGGCGGAGCTGTCAGCACCGGATGGATTCCATCTCCCAGTGATAACATCGTGGCAAGACGGCTTTGGTGACTGTGGAGTCATCCAGAACCAGAGTGCTGTTTTGAATGAGATTTCTGGGTTAGTGGCCACAAGGTCAGGGTTGTTCAAAAGATCCACTCCTATGGCTTTTCCACACCTCCCATAGTTGTAGTTCCTGAATAATGAATGACAATTTTGTATACATCACAAAAAATAAGTATAATTGAAAGACAAAAAGTCATATAGATAATGTAATTGTAAAAGTGATACTGATGTATACTGACCATGAAAGTTGGATAGGACCTCGGCCATAATATTGCCTGCCAGGTGCACAAGGATAATTTGGATCCGAAGCACAGTAGGATCCAGGGTTTTGTTCCCTAAGATAGCAATATCCCCAAGAGTATGGGCCATCTGGTGCGCTTGCCCATCCTCCTGCATATGGTATATACATATCACAACACAGGTTAATTCTCTGACCAATACAGGAATCTACATAGATACTATACTGCAAAGATTCTTATCAGGGAATCGGGACATAATTAATAATGTTTGTGATCGACTTCAAGGTTTCATGTCATCTCCGGATCGAACACTTTGTTAAATTCTGCTAACAATATGATGAAACTTCATAGCCTGGTATGAACTAACTAACTAACCTGTAGTTTCATGGGAAGTTTGGCCTAAGAAAGCAGCGATCTCTCTTTTACGGGTGGTAGTGTCCCCAGTGGCAGCAAAGGCAGGAAAGGACTTTGCAGCGTTTATGAATGCATCGTAGGTGTAGAATCCCTTGGCTGGGCAACCGCCATCGTTGCGATGCTTCAGCAACTGATCAAAATTATTCCTTGAGATGAGACTGCCTATGTCCCCTCCACCTCCACCACCACCACTGCATTGGCTTTGGCAACCGTTGGTGCAGTAGTCAGGTGTGGTGCCACACCAGCCAAACTGGCTGCAGCACTGCCCACCTGGGCATAGGGCACCTCCTGCCTGCCTTCCACACTGCTCGGCTAAGCCTCTTTGAAATGAAGACAGCCATAAACAGAGAATTGCCAGTGCCCAAAACCTCATTTTCAGGTTTGTTTATGTTTTGGTTGATGTTTGGGGAGGGTGAATATTATATAAATAGGGTACCGAGGGTGAGCATTACTCCTCATAAGAGTTTTGTTTGTTTCTCTTTAATTCTTTTGGACTTTATTCAATAACGATGGCTGATTTCAGCTTCTCATCCTTATCCAGTAATCCAGAAGTACTCTATAAAGGTTAAAAAGAAAGGCACATGGGCGGCTTTGACGATCTCCATGTCATGTGCTGTACATGATTGCTTATTAAGCATTGTTTGCCATACATTCATACGCGACTCCAGAGCGTGTGAGACAGGACATGATCTCAAGTTAAAACTAACATTTCAATACAGATAAAATGTGGTGTTATTCATATTGACGATCATAGATTTACATAAAAAGTATGCACATCACCCTGTAAGTAATAACATCCCAGGATTGTACTTCGAGTCTTTTTTAAGTTATCTTGCCTTAACAGCTTACAGCAGATCATGCCATGTATGATTCTGCAAGCATATGCATTCAATAGCCAGAAGTTTTACTAAGAGACATGGAAAAAGTTATTCTCCATGCATATGATCTGGAAAAGGATGTTCATCATGAGCCTCCAAATCCTCAATCCCATTACGCAATTTGTCGACATCAAGACACTGACATGTTTGTTAGACAAAATATTAATGTCACTTGCACTTAACATGACCTGGTAAAGAAAGCAGGACATGCTTTAGGAAAGTGAGAATATCCAGTGAAATCAGGCCACAGCACACACCTTCTAGGCCTTTCCTTTTTATGTAATAATTTCAATGGTTCAAATCCTGAAAGGTTTGCGCGTTTTGCCCAAACTCAGATAGAGACCTCTGGCTTTGACTTGAAAATTAGGTTTTGGTGGCCTGCACTTGGATAACCCTACACACACCTCATTATTATACCAACCCTATATACTTTACAAGTGTTCAAAATAGAAGACCATAACCCATCCAGACCATCCATATGACTTTGCCAGCTTAATTGGTCTTCCTTTCCGATATGTTTTACTTCTATTTAAATATAGATGATGATTGATCAGTATGATCATGATGGTCGAATATTTTTTATCCTTTTGTGGTGGCCGGCTTAAGATTTTGTATCCTTATCTTTTACAATTATTTTTTTTTGTTACCCATTAACGCAGTTGCTACTTATGAAAGGAATAACACTGGAATCTGAGAAAATGCCATCCTTAAATTTTAATCCAAACAAGAATTAATAAAATTAAATTGAAAATATAAAAAAAAAAAATCCTAAAAATGGCCACCGATGACCACCACAAAAGTCGCCATGGGAGGGCTCTTAGAGCATTCTCAATGATTATTTTATCTTATTCTTTAAAATACATCACTACAAGTCACTTTTTGTATTTTACATACTGATTTTTACAATGTACCATACATCAACTTATTTATTTTTTTAGTATTTTTTATTCATTTCAAATATTTTCTATAACTATCAATGATATCCTTATATTTTTTTATATTTGCAATATCTATCTATATAATTATGTCATATTTCAAATTAATCCAAATTTATAAACCAAACTAAAATTTAAATTGATTCAAAATATAAAAAAAAAATATTACATTATGAAAATATTCATTTTCCATAATTATGAAAATATATTCTCAAGATAATTGTGAAAGAATATTCATTTTAGAGAGCCTGCTGAAGGTTAATGGTTTTCCAACTACAATAGGCTCATTCTCGGTTGATGTACACATAGTAGTAGCAACACACATAGCAACTACACCCTGCACCTTGCAAGTTTAATCATAAATGAAGAAAACTGTCCACTTGCAAAGTTGGCCAAATAAAATAAAGATTGAAAGTGAAAAAAAAAAAAAAAAATACCATGCCATTCTTGCAAATCAGGCATATGTCCAACTGCATCACGGTTGGTAGCGTTAAAAAGGCATCCGGGATGACTTGCACCAGTATTCGAGATGAAAATGGCTGAGAAAAGCTTAAATCAGGTGTTTCCTCCACAATGGCACGAGGGAAAACCCGTTCTTTTAGTAACCAGAGCAGACCAGGCAACTACTGGAATGCCAAAACTATGGACTGGCCTTAAAATCATCTCATTTTTTGAATAAAGACTTGAGTGGAATTAGATATATTGGTAATGTATCTTATGATCTGTAAGTTCAGAATTACTTCAATTTGTAAACAAAATAACAAACTAAATTACCGGGCCACCAAGACCTTTATACCCAACAAGCTATAACCTTACTTCCCCACCTATCGCATAAACCTACAAAAGGAACTAACGGTGCCACATACAGTCCCTTCCAATATTTTGTAACAATAAAGCATGAAATGAGAAATACTAGTTCCTTTAGACCACCACAACCCAGTTTTACTAGACAATGGCACCAGGATATGTTTCTTTGGATGGGGAAGTATGTCATTCTAAATACTTTAAGGCCACGTTTGGTTACCCAAAAATATTTTTCATCTCATCTGTACCGTGCAGTAGTTTTTCCTATCCAAGCACACTATATTTCATCTCTAAATTTTAAAAGCATCAACTTAAATAAACAGTAATAAACAGTACATAATGACAGTAAACAGTATGTGAACAGTGCAAAATTGACATAAAAAATAAACTGACAGTGAATAGTCTGTGGCTCTCTAATCAACAGTAGACCCACACATTTTTCAAATCTCAAAAATTAAAAATTATCTCATCTCATCTTATTATCCAAATATATATTTTTTTACAAATTATTTCATCTCATCTTAACTCAAAAATTTTATTACTATTCAAAATATCTCATTTTATTTCAACTGTGTAACCGACCATTGTAGGCTACTGATTCTCCAGCCAATTAAATAATTTGTTTTTTCTACCAAATCAATTAAACAACTTACGAAGTAGCATTCTCTCTCTATTTTAAGGTACATAAATGGTTATTCGAAAAGCAAAATAAATAAGTGAAAAGAAGCAGCAAAGAATCTTTTTTCCTCTAGAAAAACTACTGACCTTCAAAAACATAGCAGCTGCAGAGGATGAGCTGAATATCTCATCCTAAAGCCAAAAAATAAAAATCCCACAAAATAAAAAGAGAGAGAATCAGCTTTAAAAAGAATTAATCAATTTCTGAAAATGCTAATGAAATTAGAATTAGATTTAAAGAAATAACCTTAATGATTGAAATTCTCAAATATTAAAATTTGTTAGCATAATACTTTCTCGACTTTGCGGAATGAAAAAGTCTAGGGAGTAGTCCCTATTCACGCATCATCCAAAAAACACCTTACGTGTCAAAGTAAATTGACAAATTTATCCCTAAACAAATTCACAAAGTCCCACGAAGTCTCCCACCCCTGCCCCCCCCTCGGAAATTCGAAAAGTTGAAAACACTCCATTACTACCGGGGGCTGATCTGAGCTGCGAGGGAGGAGGGAGTTGCCGTGACTGGGGTTCGACGGTGGGGGTTGCTGCGAGGTCGTGAGGCTCGTTGGTGGTGGTTGGGCTGGTGTACGGTGGCGGCAAGAGAGAGGGCGAGACCCATTTCGGATTAGGCTGATCTGAGCTACAATGGGGGGTTGCCGTGACTTGGGTTTGGCGGTGGGGGTTGCTGGGAGGTCATGCGGCTTGATGGTGGTGGCTGGGCTGGCTTACGGCGGCGGGCGGCGGCGTTTCGAACTTTCGAAACTAAATCCATGTGAGACCCATTTTGGGAGTGGAGAGCACGCTACGCGTGGAGGCTCGAAGGTGGCTGGAGGGTCGCCGATGTGAGGGAGAGCCAATGAGGTGGTCGATGACACTGCTGGGTGGCCGACAATGGTAGAGAGAGGCCAAACGCGATTCGGTTGCTTGGCAAGGAAGGAATACGCGACGCAGCGAGGGAAGAGTACATGAGCATTAGCGGTACCGACGGTGGGGCTGGAAGTTGACAATGGTGGTGGCCGGTAACTACAGGTGGCGCGCGGTGGGATTGGGTGGGCTAAGAGAGAGAATCGGGTGGGGGGTAAAGTCTGTGTGGGGTGAGAGAGGGTCGGTTTTGAATTAAAAAATGAAAAAAAAGTCACGTGTGCTACGAATCAGCTGTGAACAGAGGCTGATCCGTAGCACAACTCTATCTCAAGTAGACGACGGGATGCTTGAACTGGAAATGTAGAGATTTAAAATAGTAAACCGTGGTTGATGGAAGACGAGAAGAACCCAACTATGAAGAAGGGGAAGACGTGCGAAATAAACAGTACAAGAAGGGATTGAAATGAAATAAAGTAAAATATGATAGTGAAAAAGGAAGTACATGAAGAGAGAAATGAATTAAAAATATATACAATTCTGAACAGTGCACGTTATACTGTAGCAAATTGGAAATTATAGATAAAATACAAAGGCTATTAGACGGGACTTTTGAGCTGGAGACTTTAAATTTTATAAAAATATGAATTTTACATAACCCATGGTCTTAGCACTAGCAGATGCCCCTTGAGTGGAATAGGTCGAGCCACCCTATGAGAGACGGCAAAGACATGGTGGCTTTCTTTTCAAAAGAAAATTGAACGACGAGGTGTATATTGAAAAAAAACAAAACAAAACAAAAAAAAACAAAAAAAGATAAGTAATTTGATATACCAAATTATTAGATTTAGTAATTTAAAACGCATTTTTTTTTTAAAAAAAAAAGGGTGATAATTAATTATATGAAGGTGTAAAATGAAAAATTTTCACGTCAGAGCCCACACAAGCCCGGATGGTTGAGGCCTATAATAAACGGGCTGGCAGCCATGGTCAACGTGAGCATCGTGTAGAACCCAGATTCTTTCAAGCGGTGGCCATGTCTCTCCTCCATGATGTGGGAAAACAATTTGAGATTAGCAAGGGAGCGTGCTAATCCAGTCAGTTGTCTCCATTACGCATACACAGACGTGATTGTCATTAGTTTATTTTTTTCAATAATTTTTGTGTACGTGCTAATAGTACTGTCAATGAAGACAAATCGAATCTTGACAGCTTTGGTGTAAATTTAAAATTACTTTAAAAAAAAAAAAACCGACGAATTCCAAACTGTGTTTACTGTATTAATGAATTAGCACAGCTAATTTTCATGATTACTAAAAATGTAATTATTTTGGGGTCAACTACTGTTCAGTGGTCAGGCTTTGCTATCTCTTAATCTGGTCCAACCTTCTACCAATGTCCATTGCTCATCTTGTCCAAGACTGCTATGAATTGATTTTATCATTTAGATAATTTAACGTGTATGGTTATTTCCTTTGGCTGTTCTTTCCTGTCTCCTGTGGCGATTTCATGCATGGTCTATGACTGAGAATCGGAAACTGGAAAATTGCATATGTATGGAACATTGGTTTCATTTTCAAGTGAAAAGGAGTAATAAGGGTCGATAATTTATGCAACAGGCACTGAATTTTGTATTGAAAAGACATAAACATGGATATTTCTTTCATGTACAAGTATGAAGAGCTAGTATCTAGTGGTTAAGGACGTTGAGAAGAGAAACTCTGGTTTTTATCAAACGCCTAAACAGGCACTCAAGTCCATCTTCAAAATCTTGCGTGCACATCTCCAAGTGTTCGAGCTGATTTTGCAAGTTCTCAACATGCTTGTTATCCAATTTACTTGTCATGAAAACTGAAAGTAAGGCTGCATCCACCTTGCTGAATTCGTTTGCATGTGTTTCTTCTTCCTCACAAGCAACCCTCTTGCTGTACATTAGCTTGGAAACCAAAGACCATCTGCATGACTTTGATTGTGCGTTTCGTCCAGATATAAAGGACAGCAAAGACTCGAACACGGTGACAGTGAAAGCTTCCGCCTCTCTCAAGATGCTAAACAAGGCCACAACCTCATTCTCTGCCTCGGAGGGAGAGAAGGTGCATTTGTCTTTTGCACCCTTCAAGTTCCCCAAGGCCTTGTTGATGGCCTTCTTCACCACCTTCCTAGAGTTCAAGAATTTCCGAACCTCACTCCCAAGCATACTTTCTCCTCGTCTTCTTCGCATAATTGATTGAAGTTCTTGTGTACATTCCTTTGTTTGCAACAAGGCATCCTTAGCAGTGTTACACAAATCCAAGAGCCGAAGAGATCCATCTAATAGCTCGTTCACCCATTTCTCCTGCTGCTGCTGGGCTAAAGATTGTGTACTGAGTGGCAACAGAAGCAACTTGTCCACGCAATCATGCAAATCTTGAAGGCCAACTATGTTGTGGCTCATAGATGATGATGATGAAGTAGCTTCAGAAGCCCTCAATCTGCATAGATATTCATTGACTTGTGCAATGAGAGGGTGTGGACTGGAAGGCAAGCTGTTAGAGCGAGCATGGTAAGAGGTTTTTGGGTTTGAAGCAGAGGAATCCATTTTTCCTTTCTCAGAAAAGAGAAGACCTATCTTTTGTCAGAGTGAATTAGCCAAGCAATCTGCCTTCCTTCCTTGGCATCTGCTCGTTATATATTTCAGGGAAAGGGAGACAAGAGGAATCTCATACTCGTGCAAATTGTTAGTAACAACATGATTTCGATTGAATTGTAACCACCATGTCAGTATTATTTAAGCAATGTCTCCTCATCACCAGGTCTCCAACTCATTGTCGATAATTTTCAATTTCTGTATCACAACATAAGATATTCACAATGGCTATGATACATTCAATGCATGAATGGTGTTAGATAGACCTTCTCCACTGATACAAGAACGGTGACAATAGCCATCTGTATGTCCAGCTTGGCCTGCCTCCCTATGAGGGATACATTGCTCTTGCTTACACATGCACGATTAAAGTATCTGTACTATGTCCAGAACTGCTATATGTAATGAAAT
>NW_023358852.1:0-21831 GCF_001411555.2 Juglans regia
TATTCCCTCTTTTTTTATGGGTATTAGAGCTTACCTTGATTAAACTAATGTAAAAGTCATCTTCATCCCAGCCTCGATTAGTCAAAGATCAACAAAGGGCCGGGAAGTTTCAGATCAAAATTGAGATGAAACGGGCAGGTAATCAGGGATGAAGATGCAGAATTACAAAAGTGGGAAAAACAAAGGATGGAAATTAGGAAAAGCAATATCCATATAATTTGATAAGTCGTTTATTTTCGCAGATGAAATGAGATGAATTAAAATTAAAGTTAAAAATTAAATAAAATATTATTAGAATATATTTTTTTAATATTATTTTTATTTTGAGATTTGAAAAGGTTGTAATGATTAAATAAGATGAAATGAGATGAGTTGAGAAGTTTTCTGAAAACAAACGAGTAACTTAGAGGCGGCTAGAGCAAGCAACTTTTTGATCATTAAGAATTAATAAAATTTTCTTACCCTTTTTTAATGATAAGTAAAAGGTCTAGTAGAAAGCATGCAAGAATAACTCATGATAAGAACATAACAAATCAGATCAATCTTTAGCAGCTCTAAATGATCAATTAGTCCAAGATGTACTTTCCGGCATGCAGCAATTTCAAAAGTTCAAACTCTAATGTGAAGCATCCTCCTCCTCACAGAATTTTGTGTATTCCTTTGGACCCATCATGGCTTCTAATTCAGAGGGATTGCTTGGCTTCACCTTGATCATCCATCCATCTTCGTATGGCTTTGAATTGATCTTCATTACAAAATATATATATATCACCCATAAATTATAAATACATACAAAAACTCAGCTCCATCTTTTTAATACACGTGATTGCAATGTTGTCTGAATTCTAAGCAATTAAATAAAAAATATATAGATATAGGAATTGATCAAATCAAATTAAAGGAAAAGTAGATGGAAATTGAGATGGTAAAGATAATCAATTACCAAGCCAGGTGATTCAGTAAGCTTTGTGTTGACCTCAACAATCTCACCCGAGATAGGGGAATTGACATCACTGGTTGCTTTGACACTTTCCACAGCTCCAAAACTGCCACCTTGAGATATTGAGCCCCCAGCTTCTGGCAGTTCCACAAACACTACTTCTCCAAGATGGTCCTGCAACATATCGATCAAATGATGATGATGATGATGATCAGTTCCATATTTCAATTTTTCATTTTAATTGAGCCCTTAAATTAGAAAGAAAAATCAAACCTGTATGCAAATCAAATCATGTCATGTCAACTGTTTAGAGTATTATCTTTCATGCTTACAAGTAAAAGTCTCCAGGCCAATGCTAATTACACAAGCTATCTATCGTGCAAGCAATACATATTCAATCACTAGAATTCAAAACTTTGATGCCATCAGAAAATACAAATATATTACAACAATATAATAGTCTAGCAGGCGTCCTTTTCTTTGATTTGGTCATGTTATAATTAACCAAACGATAATGATACTGAACCTAATAAATTAAAGATATATTATCCGGACCATGTGATCTCCTTGACTTAGCTTGTGGCCAGGCATGATCAAGCTTTTGCCAATTTGTTTACTGCATTCGTCAGCCGGGAAAAAAGATAAGAGTCAAGGAATTAGGTATGAGGTCGAAATCTTAGGAGGCCAGGAAAGGTTTTTAATGGAGTCTTCTTATCGTTATACATGATGTATGTGTGAGGTATAATATTAAATTCCATATATGAATAATGGAGAAAATATTAGGAAAGGAAGAACACAAGAGATCATTAACATAACTCGATATTCATGAATAACATATACGCATTTCACAAAAGTCATGGCACAAAAGTTAATTTTGGTTTCAAGTTATACGCATTAGATAAAACTTAAATAATTTGAAAAAGAAAGAACACAAAAGATTAAAGTGTTTAAACCCTAATATCCTACATTACAGCACCAAAGCTCAAGGATAATATATATGTTGGCTACATTTTTTTGTATTTTTTTTTTTTATGTCGGATAATCTCTCCAAGGCAGAGCCCTTCGAACTCACCCCTGCAAAGTAAACTCCGGTCTCATGCACTACACTCACGGAACTGTTTTTACACAAAACTCAAGTTTTCATCTTCTTGTTTAGGTTTTTCTTTTTCTTTTTCTTTTTCTTTTTCTCTTCATTTTAGTTTGCCTCTTTTATTTCATTTTTGTGTGTGCGTGTATGTGTAAATTGAAGCACATGAAACCTACGGAAATCTCTATCTCTGTAAAGCCCCTTTGTTTTTTAAGAAACTTTGCTCACATCTTCTTTGTAAAAGGCTAAAATCTTAGATCACGCCTAAACGATATTCTTTCTAACTCTTACATATGATATCTAAGTACTGGACTAAGGCTGGACTTTTTGGAGCTTATCAGAGTCCTCCTTGAAGCCCAATTGTGGCAGGCTCACATCACCAAGAATTTTCCAAATTGTTTTGGTTCAGCTTTAGGTGTAATTGTATTATCAAAACGAACCCACCACATCGGCCTGGAGAATTAAACAAACCAAACGAATCCGTAGGTGATCAATTTGAATTAGTTTGGTTTGAGCCCATTACAGTGTAGCTCATTTTCATCTTTTTTTTTTTTCAAGCACCATTTTTATTTTTCTTTTATGAGTATGATTAGCCTATTTCTATCATTTACCAATAATCATGACAACTAGAATCATTTTTGGCTACAAAAAATCAGCAAATAAAAAAGAAAAAAGTAGTCCAAAGTCCTAAATTAACACAAATGGTATCAGAGCCAGGTTTTAATTCTCAGACCTGTTCCTTAAGGGCTGAGCATCGAAAGCTGGCCCTGATACCACTTATTAGGTTTATTCTCCAAAAGACTAGCTGAATTTACCATCAACGCTCTTTCTTAATCTTTATAAAGGCCAAAAAGTTTCCTCTCGTAAGCAATGTGGGACATAAATTTTAATAATATCATACAGCATATTGGGGAGAAGAAGAAAAACCTGAGCATGGTCGGTGATGCCGATTGTAGCCACAGCGCCTTCATGCTTCACCCACTCATGCGAGGATGCATACTTCAAACCATCCAACACTGAAAAAATTCCCGCATTAGTAAATCAATTCTCTCCCACCTCATCACCGAAGGTTGAAAACAGCTTTACAAAAGGAAAGTCATCTTCTTTATGAACACTCTCAAACACAGACAGAGAGAGAGAGAGGAAAGATTACCGGTAGAGAAGCAGCGGGAGAGAGAGAACGCAGGGGAGAGATGGGATTTGGAGGCATAAGAGAATCTGAATGCATTGGCCGTGGAAGAAGCCCACATTCTGAGAGCCATGTTTATCCTTTGTAGTATAGTGTGTGTTTTGTTTTGCTTGTCTCGGACGAACAAGTAAGGGATAGAGTGTTGATATATTTCCTGGTTTTCATTATCTTGTATGAATGGTGGGCAATGGCAGCCCCATCCTAGGACCAGAAGCCAAGGAGCCATTATTTTTATTTCCTTTTTTTATTTCTTAACACCTCTGTTTTCGTGACAAGTGTCGTTTATCCCCTCCTTTATTTTTACAGTTGAAATAAAATAAATTAAAATAAAAATTAAAAATTAAATAAATTATTATTAAATTATATTTTTTAATATTTTTTTTATTTTAAATTTAAAAAAATTATTATATAAAAATTTAAATAAATTATAATAATTAAATGAGATGAAACGATGATAATTATAAATTTTTTTTTTTTTTAAACGAGGCCATATCTACTATCATCGATAAAATATAGATACAACTTGTTATAATGGGAGTTTTAATTGTTTTGTTCTTTTTATATTAGTTTGTAAAAAAATAGAATTTTAAATGAAAAAAAATATATGTCTGTAAATTTCAGGCAGGAGTCCTCAAGGTGCACTGAGTCCGTGACGGTAATTTATACTGTTCATTAGTCTACAACTCTTTATATATATATATATATATATATATATATATATATTGGAATAGTGTAATTTTTTATATAATAATATTATATACAATTTTAGAATGTTTAAATTTTACGCACTTATTTTTTCATGTCGATTTTGCATTTACTAATTTTTTTCAAATAAAATAAGTAGAATTTACACACTTTAAAGCCTCGTTTAGTTATACAAATTATTTCATCTCATTTTATTTAATTATTATAATTTTTTAAAATTCTCACAAAAAATATAATAAATAATTTAATTTTTTTAAATTTTAAAATAAGAATAATATTAAAAAATTATATTCGGTAATATTTTATTTAATTTTTATTATAATTTTGACTAATTATATCAATGAAATATATAAAAAATATGTAAAAATAATTGTACGTATGAGAAACTCTAGAAGATGTTAGCAACTTCTTCTAACTCAATATCCACAGTGTTGGTCTGAGCTATTGGCATCATTTAATTGATAACTTGGTCAAATGAAGAGCTAGTAGTCTCGTTATCACTAAGTTGTGTTAAAAATAATCAAAATATAGAGGTGATTAAACGTAAAATATGTATTATTACTCATTTAATTATATTAGCTATTATTATTTACTTTATTAGAATATTGTAACATATAAAATCTGTCGTGTTTATATTTTGTAAGATTTGTTTTAGACCAAATATTTTGGACTGTGCATGATTTTTTTTTATTTTGGACTACACACAGAAATATTATACAAAACAGTTTATAAACTATAAAATATTGTGATTGATCATATCATAAAATATTTTTATTACAAAATAAATATCATATATTATATTAAATCAAATCAGCGTATAATTATATATATATTATATAATAGCACTTTTATATTTTTTATATCTAGTTAAAAAATTATATTACTATTATTGGTTCCATTATAAATAAAATTACAATAAAATAGACAGCTTACATGTGTACTACTTATTGGAGGGTGTAAATTCAGGCCTCTCACCGCGTATGATTTGAACTTTCTCCCTTATGTATCAAGATTCGAAAAAATAATTCGATTAAGATCAATTCAGCATATTTAAATTGAATCGGTAAGAAATCGAACCGATTTTAATAAATTTTTTGAATCGTTTACTAAATCACTTCAATCGATCGATTCAAACCGATTTGAACCAATTCAAAACTGTATTTTATTTTTAAATTGTTTAACAACTTAGTTTTTTTTTTTAATTTATTGTACAAAAATATAATAGAACTAAACATATATTAACTTTTTCATCATTATATTCGTTAAGAATCGTAGAAAAGCTGAAAGATAAAACATGTAACTTTTTATTTTCTTTAGTTGAACAAAAAATTTAGGAGATGAAATGTCTAGTGGTATATTAAATACTACATTTTCCATGTGTTTAATCATTTTTACCTTCTTCGTATATGAGGTAAAAAATTATCGACAATTGAGATTAAATACATAAGTTACATACTTATAAAAACTATTTAGATTCATATAATGAGAAATGATATTTCTATTTGGAATCATAAGTGGCTTCCCAATACTGGAAAATTTTCAAGTGAGATCACCAGAGCACTCTCATTAGATTAGCTAAAGTTAAATAACAGTTTTGATGAATATAAGAAAAATTTGACTTTTAACTATTCCATTCACATAAATATCTACCTTGGAATAGCTATTTTTTATTATATAATAATAAAATAATATAAGATGAATTTAATTTTGGTTATTCACATTAAATCTCTACATTAGATTATACATTTATTCATTATATAGTAATGAATAACTAATAATTTTAAAAATATTTAATTTTTTTAATTATTAATTAATTTAATTTTATCATATTTTACTATTCTACTTATTATATGTTAATTAATAATCATGTTCTTATTAAATTAATATACCACTAAATCAAATTAATATATTAATTGTGATAAAATATGTGATAGAAAGAAAAAGAGAGAGAAATAATTAATAAAATATGTATTTAATGTATGTACATTAACCTTCAAATTTGGAAAAACCTTTAAAAGTCACTATAGCTAAATTCCAAATATTTGAAATTTGACTAATCCAATGTGAGCATATTTTACTCTTTAATAGCTAAATACTCATTAGATTTAACTTTTAGCTAATCCAATGAGAATGCTCTTAGTATCCTAGCTGCTGATTCAAAAGTCAATTCTCTTATTTTTTAGGATATTCACTGCTAGAATGAGAGGCTGGTTTGTGAAATTTTTAGTAGAAAACAAGCTGCTTAGATCTGTAGTCTACCACTTAGCAGGTATGGTGAGGATGATAAAAGTTTTTGGGGCTTCACTAAGGATGGAAGGTTTTCTTTGAGAAGTGCATACCACTTAGGCACTGAAATAGAAAAAGCATAATCTGGTGAATGCTCGAACAGGTAGAAACAGAAACAAGTATGGGAGGGGATCTGGAGACTAAATGTTCCTAGAATAACTTCATGCAGGTGTCTCCTATAAACCTTTTACATCGGAGACCAATGAGAGCTTGCCACATAAAGAGCACATGAAGAAACTGAAGAGCTGTGCGTACAGGGGATTGAATTCCTTACCCCCATCTCTGCTCTCTCACTCTGTCTCGATCCGAAATTTCAAAGCCTCTCTCTCTCTCTCTACTCTCTCACTATCTCTGTCTCTCAATCTGAAATCGAGCCCTCTCTTTCTGCTCTCTCACTCTCTTTTTGCTCTTTTTGCTCTCTCACTCTCTCTGTCTCTCAAATGGAAAACTCAAACCCTCCCTCACGCTGCCAGAAGCGGTTCTAAGGTCAGAGACTTTGAAAAGAGAGAGAGAATTTTTAAAAAATATAAATAAGAAATAAGAATAAAAACTGAAACAACCAAATAGTGAAGATTATTTATTTTCGCTCTATTTAAAATGTTATACAGTCATCCCAAAATATTACAAAAGATAAATACATAAAAGAGTAGGATAATAAATCTCGATACACGAGAGCAATCCCAGATCGCTCTTCCAATGGAGCCAAAGCCTAAGGCTCATCATCCTCATCTGCATCAAAATCTACAATACCATAAAACGGTACCGCAGGTAAGTAATAATCCAAACAACCCTCGAGATAAAAACACATTAAAGCAACCAACTAACAGATCCCAAAACCTTATTTTTCCCGAAAACGAGTATTTTTCTAACACACGCTAAAAATCTCATTTTTAGCCAAAACGTAAAATCCAACATTTTCCCAGAAAATTATTTACCCAAAAACCAACCATTTATAGGACACTGTAGGCGGGAATCATAGGCGGGACTATACCACCATCCCTGCTTACCACCATCCCTACCGCATGCACCGTAGGCGGGAATCACAGGCAGGACTATACCACCATCACTGCTTACCATCATCCCTACCGCATGCACCGTAGGAGGGAATCACAGTCGGGACACAACCATCACCCTATCGCGTGCACCGTAGGCGGGAATCACAGGTGGGACAATACCACCATCCCTGCTTACCACCATCCCTACCGCATGCACCGTAGGCAGGAATCACAGGCGGGACACAACCACCATCCCTACCACGTGCATTGTAGGCGGGAATCGCAGGCAGGACTCTACCACCATCCCTGCTTACCACCATCCCTACCGCATGCACCGTAGGCGGGACACAACCACCATCCCTGCTTACCACGATCCCTACCGCGTGCACCGTAGGCGGGAATAGCAGGCGGGACTCTACCACCATCCTTGCTTACCACCATCCCTACAGTCTCTTTCCTTTTTTCTCAAACCAGTCAATCCAAAACATTTCAAACATACTCAAAATCATTTCTCACATGAAAACCCCGTTTTCAAATAAATACATGAACATGCAGGCAATCATGCAAAAATCCAATTTTCAATTACAAACATGAACATGCGTGCAATTGCAATGAACACAACACATCAATATCCAACAACCAACAATGTCAACACAATCCAATCACACAAACAACTTCCTCCACTAATCTATCCGACCCCCGTACAACTCGGACTTAGTTCGGTAAAATCAATCAATAATTCAATACAGTGTAATGAGTTAGTGCAAAAATACATTTAAATCACAAGAGTTCTTTGGAAAATACTTACAGCGCTATATAGCAATTTCTGGAGGATCACGGAAGTGCAAGAAGCAGCAACACAGCAACAAAACAGTGTCAAATACACTGTGGCCGTGGGTCTCAAAAACTCACTTTTGAACGGGTGCAAACGAAGACCCGAGATTGATAGGATAGGGCCTAGAGAGGTCGGTGAAGCTAGTGGTGGTGAAGGTTGGCCGTGGGTGACGACGTGGGCAGCGGTAGAAGACCAAAAATACTCAAATAGGAAATGTTGATGAATGTGCTTCACCGGTGACAGATCGGAGGTGGGGTTGGGTTCAATGGATTGCTAAGAGGTCGAGGATGAGTGAGAGTTTCGGGAGGGATTTCGGGAGGGATTTCGTGAGAGAGAGATCGAAGATGAGTGAGAGTTTCGTCGAGTGGGAATGGAAACTAGGGAGGAAGATTTCTGATTCCCTGCTATGCGTCCACAGTTATGGAGCCCTTACGTGGCAAGCTCTAATTGGTCTCCGATAAAACCTCTTTATAAGAGACACCTGCCAGAAGTGGTTCTGATGTTCCTAACTTTACCAAGCAATTTGTGTGGAAGGCATTGAACAACATCTTGCCTACCAAGAAGAACTTTGTCTAGAAGAATATTATTGAAGTTGCTACATGCCAAACTTGTTGTATGGATGAAGAAATAGTATGTCATGTGTTATGGACCTGTCCATCTGCAAGTGACGTGTGGGCAGAAAATCAAAGTGGCCTGCAGAAGTGGAAATGTAAGGAAAATGATTTCTTTTACATCTAGGTTGATATGCAGACAAAACTGCAGAAGAAGAAAGTAGAAGAGGTTGCCACGATTTTAAAAGGATTATGGATTAGAAGAAACAGAATGGTGTTTGAAGGCAAGTTTGACAGTCCAAGCAAAGTTATAACTGCTGCTATATCAAGCCTTAGAAGTTTTCAAGAATCTAGAGCTGAGGTGAACCAGAATAAGGAGTTAAACATCAAAAGGAGGAAAGATAGAAAGTGGAAGCCACCTGATGAGGGAGTAACTAAGGTGAATTTCGATGTTGCTCTTGATAAAACAAATAACAGACTTGGGATGGGCATAGCAGCAAGAAATTATAAGGGAGAGCTATGATTCTCATTATGTGCCTCAAAGATGTTTAGTGGAATTTCCGATCTAGTGAAGCTGCTGTTCTATGGAGAGCCATGGATTTAGTAGTAGAACTCGATGTTAGAAATGTGGTGTTTGAAGGAGACTCTGAAAGAGTAATAAAAGGGGTAACAGGGAAGGGAGATATATATGTGCATCGATGGGGCAGATTCTTGATGACATGAGGTGCAAATTATTTCATAGACAAGATTGGTCTGTGGTGTTCATATACAGAGAAGGCAATAGTGTGGCTCATTAACTTGCTAAGATGGCTTTGAGAATGGAAGGTGAATGTTGTTGGATTGAAGAGGGACCTATAAATATTGCAGGTATAATCAACAGAGAAATACTATGCAATAGTTTAGAGCAACATGATGTTGGCAACAGATTGTAAACATATGCAATTTTTGCACCTTATGATTATGAATGAATGAGAAATAACTATTGATGATTAAAAAAATAATATTTACAATCTTGGAGTGCACAAATACCGCGCAATTTCTTTGAAATAAGTAAGCAAATATGGACTTTCATGAAAAAAAAACTAATTTTTTAATAGTAGATCCTATTTTTTTTCAAAATAATTGTATGTCATTTGCGCTGTTCACGGCTGTATGTGGCATTACTATAATATAGTATTTTTATAAAACCAGTAAATGAATTTAAATTTTATATTTTCTTATACATAATATAAAGAGTGTTGTTAGGGTGCCGCTCAGCAGTGACTGCCTAGCAATTTTTCATTTTTCTTATTCATATTTTTTTAGGAAAAAACTATTATGCCGTTGATTGAGCTGAATTATTGTATATTTTATACATTTAGACTAATATATTTTATTTATTTCATTACATTATTATTGGTTTTAGATGAATAAATAGTTAAGATGAATAAATTCGAGTTGTGATTTAAATTGGTTAATAGCATGATTTATGCTTAATTTTATAACTTGTGATTTAATTGGACAATTATCAATTTACATGCACAACATATTTTTTATATACTATTATTCTTATTTTATTTTATTTCTAATTTCTAATATTTTATTTATAATTTCAAATTCAAAGGACTTTCAAGTGGGCAAGACGTTGGAACAACCTAAGAACTTTCAACGAGTGTATGACTCTTCAAATAAGGATAATAATGGGATTTTAGAGTAATTTGGATCAGAGTCCAAAATACGTTAGGAGACAGAATGGACACATTTTAGTATTTTACTCATAACTTTCCACTCAATTATCGGATTGATACGATTCTTGATGCTTTGGAAAACTATCTTAAAGGGCTACAAAGTTGTCTCTAATAAAGATTTCCAAATTTGAACTTCTGAAGCGCATACATGGCTGCAAGTTGAGTCCTAAAATTTAAACGATTTTGTGTGCGAGACTATGAAGACATTAAGGTTTCTTTCCTACCCTATTTAAGCATATCATTAGCACGAAATTCAGGACTTTTTGATAGCAGCGCCGCACATTTGAAGAGCTCTTCAAGGGTCCAATTGCCGCTCCAGCCACCTCCTCCATTGCCTACCACCTCCATCTCCATTTATTTGGCTTGTTCTTTTCACTCTCTACTATTTATTTAATTTTAGTTTAAAGTTTGTGATGTATTTTTGAAATATTTGGCTTAGACTTTTGGGCATTTTATTTGCTGTTTATTTACTTTGTGTTATTTATTTTTATCGTTTCTTTAAGCTTTCATTTAACAGTGATTACAATTGGTATGGATTAATTTTGAGAATTTGTGATTTGAATACAAGGATGAACCATATAATCTTGATTTTGGGATTTTTCAATTTTCAGTTCGTATTTTGTCAATTACTTTCTAATCTAGTTTAATTCTTAGATTAGTTTTATTAATCTCTTAGTTCCATTGCATATTAGATTAATTAAACCTTAATCGAGACTTAAATAATTTCTGTTTTATTGTTTAATTTTCAGATTAATTTAGTTATATTTTTATTGTTAATTTCAATTTGTTAGTTTTTTACATTTCATTTTGACACTCAAAAATCCAAAAATATGAATCTAGTACATGACTAGTGCCATTTTCTTTCTTGTTGCATTCTTCCATTCATTGCACATACCATTATTTTTATTTTCTCTTTGTGAATATTTTCACCATTTTAAACAAGTTTGATTTTAAATAAATTTTCCTGAGGAGACAATTTAGGAATTTATTCCTAATTATTACGCGACATCATCCTGCACTTGGGATAGCCTTTGTGTTTCTCATTTTTTAGTGAGTAAAGTTTTTTGCACCATTGTCTGGGAATAGTTGCTTGACGTAAATTTAGCCTCGTTATTTTTTTATTTTTTATCTCAAATGTTTCTTTCACTATCTTATCTCTGATTACACATTTCACTTGTCACCTACTACTCAATCACTTGAACTTTACTTATGCTATTTGGACTGATGTTTCATATTATGGATGAGGGACAATTTAAATAGGTTGGTTAGAGTTACATCGAACACTGAGAGTAATATACACAGTCCAGAGATAGATAGCTCTTATGTTTTTTCTACAGACGAGAACATTGAAATTGAACAAACTATGGTTGCACCTGCACTACGCACTCTTAGAGATTATTTGCAGCCCACTCGCACCACTGCACCATCATGCATTATTTTACCAGATGATGCACCTAATTTTTCTATTAAGCTTGGCATGATGTCAGTGATACCTCAGTTCTACGGAATGGATTCTGAGAGTCCTTATCAGCACTTGACAGATTTTGAGTTGGTCTGTACTACTTTTATCAATAGAGCCACTACTGATGAATTTATTAGACTTCGTTTATTTCCTTTCTCTTTAAAGGAAAAAGTGAAGATTTAGTTTAATTCTTTGAGACCTATTTCTATCTCTAGTTGGTCTAATATGCAACGTGAGTTCTTACAAAAAAAAAAAATCCTTTTTAGAGAACTCAGCATTTACAAGAGCAGATTAGTCAGTTCAATAAAAAAATCTGATGAGACTTTCCAGGCCAGCTGGGAAAGGTTTAAGGATTTGGTGAACATCTGTCCACATCACGGTTTTGAATCCTGGAGGTTGGTGAATTATTTTTACACTGGTCTCACTCCACAATGCAAGCAGTTTGTTTAGACTATGTGCAATGGATAATTCTTTAGTAAGGAACCTGATGAAGCATTGTCATTTTTTGACTATCTTGCTGAGAGCGCACAACAATAGAACACTCGCACTGATCGAGTTTCATTGACAACACAGCCACTGAGGACTATTGCTAGTGGGGGCAGATATGAGGTTAAGGAGGACACTGATGTTCAAGCCTGAATAGCTGCATTAACTAGAAGATTGGAGGTTATGGAGATGGAAAAGGTGAAGGTTGTGAAAACAGTAGAGGTATATTCTTTATGTGCTGATTCAAACCACAAGACCCAAGATTACCCAATTATGCCAATATTTCAGGAGAGTGGCTATGAGCAGATGCAATCAAAGAACTGGGTAAATAAAGCACAAAATCAGCCTTTCTCCAATACATATATTCCGGGATGGAAGAATCACCCAAATTTCTCATGGAGGAATGATCAGCCTAGCCGGTCTCCACCACCTTCTCAGCAGTCATTTCATAAGACTGCTCTTCAGCACCAGTATCAACCATATCAGAGTTCTTAGAGCTATCCTTTTGTAGCACCTCCAGGATTTTAGCCTCATGTAGCTGCACAGAATTTTTTGCCTCAATCATCTACGAAGAAGTCTCTAGATGACAGTATGGCACAAATGGCCAATACACTTCAGCAATTCATGCAGATTCAAGCCACCACAAACAATCTAAACACTCAGGCCATAAATGACTTGCTGGGCACCATCAATAAGATGAGCACGACATTGAGCACTCTAGAGAAAGGAAAATTCCCAGCACAACCTCAGCCTAATCTTCAAGTATATCGGCAACAACAATAGCAAGTGCATAATGTCTCGGGATAGGTTTTTGAGACAGCGAAGGTCGTTCTTACTTTGAGAAGTGGAAAGAAAGTTCTTCAACCAGAGATGACCATTGATAGACAGGTAGTTGCTCTTACACCTGAAGATATAACAAAAACTGATGAAGCTGAAAAAGAACCAGAGGTAGTGAGACCAGAGTCGAAGAAGCCTATGAGTGCAGATGCTAAAACTAGTAGGGGTACCAACATGTGGTTCCCTATACTTAAAGATTGACATCTAGCCAAAAGAATAAATATCACACTGAGATTCAAGAGATCTTCAAGCAAGTAAAGATTAATACTCCACTTTTGGATGCCATACAACAAGTTCCTTCACATGCAAAATTTCTAAAGGACTTGTGCACAACGAAGCTGAATGTAAAAAAAAAAAAGCTTTCCTAACGGAGCAAGTCAGCGCATTGATATTGAGCGAGACTCCTCAGAAGTTTGGAGATCCCAACTCTCCCCACATTTCCATTATGATTGGTGAGTCATGCATTAGGAGAGTTCTACTTGATTTGAGGAGCAGTGTGAATTTGCTACCGTTCTCAGTGTATGAACAGTTGGGATTAAGTGAGTTAAAAAAGACTTCCATCAAGCTACAGTTAGCTGACAGATCAGTCAAGGTGCCGAGGGGTATTGTTGAGAATGTGCTGGTCTAGGTGGACAAATTTTACTATCCAGTGGATTTTGTAGTTCTTGATATGCAGCAGCCAGCCACTACTATTTACCAGGCGCCTGTCATCCTTGGGCGCCCATTCCTTGCTACCTCCAATGCATTGATAAATTGTCGAAGTGGAGTGCTGAAACTCAAATTCGAGAATATGACATTGGAAATGAATGTGTTCAATACTTGCAAGATGCCTGGTGATTGCGACGAATTAGAGGTACATGCTATTGAAGTGATTTCAAAACTTGAAGAAATAAAGAGAGAGGCCTACGATAATTCCTGCTTGGTGAAAGAGCGAATGAAGGCCTTACATGACAAGAAGATCCATGATAAACATCTTGACCCTGATCAGAAAGTGCTCATCTACAATTCAAGACTGCATTTTTTTTCCAGGAAGTCGAAATCTCGATGGAAGGGGCCGTACATTGTAAATAAGGTTCATCCTCACGGACGCGGTAGACATTGTTAATCCAAATAATGGAAATAGCTTCACTATCAATGGACAACGTCTAAAACCGTTTCTGAAGATCTTTGATCCACACGAAGAGATCTTGCTTGTGCAAGATTCCAGTAAAGTGTTTTGATCTTTTCTCCATTTACAGTTTTCTTTACTTACGTTTTGTTTGTTTTTATTTGTTGTTTCGCTTTGATTTTATATTTCATGTTTTTTTTTTTTTTTGCTTGCTTATTTCTATGCACTTTGTTTTCTTTTGTTCGATTCATTGAGGATCATGTCTCTCACTAGTTGGGAGGTAGCGTATGTGCATAAGTATATAAAATATATATATATATATATTATGTGCATTGATACATATATGATTGACACATACTCCATTTCTGGTATTTTGTGAAATCTGAGCATCTTGGTGGAGTAGTTGAGCGGAATCATTTTGTGAAGATTTATTTTCAAACTTAAGCATAGAGCATGATTTTTTATGCATCATCTTTTGTTGATGTGTAGCTTGAAACACCGGGATGCTATACTTATTAAGATGATACTTGATAAGATTTTTGTAGAACGAATGGTAAATTTTGAAGGATATTTTGCACATGCTTACACTTGTAGTGTTCTTTATTTAGTGTTCATTAATTTAACATATGAGAAGTAAACTGTAGGACTACCGAGCCATGCGTTCAAAAAAAAAAAGATTTGAAAAGAATGAAAAAATAATAATAAAAAAAAATGGATAAAGGTGACTTAGTGAACTTTCCTAAGTAAAGAGCTAAAAATAGTTACTCAAGACTTTGGGGGTTGAGAGTGTTCAATCTTTAAAAACAGAGCTGGCGTGAAAACTATTAATCCCTTGGGCTTTGAGGTAGTTAGAATCAGCAATGATTAATCTTAAAATTGAAAAATCCTATGACAAATCATGACTAGCAATGAGGAGAACAAAACCAGTTTAGCTTCACACACACATTTGAGTTCTGAGACATTTGCCTCAATTCTATGTGAAAGATTGTTGAGATAGTCTTGGTGGATATAGCTCCTGGGAGTTGAGTAGTAACGCGTCACTTTTGTGAGAATTCATAATTGTGTTTGATTATTTCTGTTTGAATTTCAATCTTTATGCAATATTCATCTCAATTAATTTTCACTATTTTGCTCAAGGATTAGCAAAATGCTAGTTGGGGGTGTGATTGAGCTGAATTATTACATATTTTATACATTTATAACCAATATATTTTATTTATTTCATTACATTATTATTACTTTTAGATGAAAAAATGTTTAAGATGAATAAATCCGAGTTGTGATTTAAATTGGTTAATAGTATGATTTATGCTTAATTTTATAACTTGTGATTTAATTGGACAATGTTCATTCACATGCACAACATATTTTTAATATTCTATTATGCTTATTTTATTTATTTCTAATTTCTATTATTTTATTTCTAATTTCAAATTCAAAAGACTTTCAAGTGGGTAAGACGTTGGAACAACCTAAAAACTTTCAACGAGTGTAAGACTCTTCAAAGAAGGATAATGATGGAGTTAGAGAGTAATTCAGATCAGAGTCCAAAATGCGTTAGGAGACAGAATGGATACATTTTAGTATTTTACTCATAACTTTCTGCTCAAATATCGGATTGATACGATTCTTAATGCGTTGGAAAGCTATCTTAAAGGGCTACAAAGTTGTCTCTAATAAGGACTTCTAAATTTAAACTCCTGAAGCACATACGTGGCTGCCAAGTTGAGTCTTATAATTTAAGCGATTTTGTGTGCGAGAATATAAAAACATTAAGGTTTCTTTCTTATTCTATTTAAGCATATCATTAGCACGAAATTTATGACTTTTTGAGAGCAGTGCCGCACATTTGAAGAACTCTTTTAGGGTCTAATTGCCGCTCCAGCCGCCTCTTCCATTGCCTACCACCTCCACCTCCATCTCCATTTATTTGCCTTGCTCTGCCCAAAACTTACCGCTCCATTTGACCGCTTAGTGATTTTGTTTTTGTTTTTTTTTTTTTACTTAATGATGAAGGAAGTGATTTAAAGTGTATTTTTTTATTTTTTAAAAATATTAAAAAATGTAAATAGAAAAATGAATAAAAAAAAGTTACAAAAGCAACTAGCGGTATAAACGAGCGGAGCTACTCAGGCGGTAGAGTAGCACCGCTCATTTTTTTAACATTTCTAAACATTTTTAAAAAAATAAAAAAAAATCAATATTTTAATTTTCACTTCCTTAATTAGTAAATAAAAGAAGAAAAAAAATTAAATGTGAGAGTGGTCAGAATGAGGGGCAAAATAGAGAGGTATAGTAGTATTATTTTAATATAAAGTATTTAATTTATATCATATATATATATATATACTAGCGGTTGGGCAATGTGCGAGGCACATTTGCCCGGTTGAAAAACAACTTATTTTGTAAAATATAAATATGTTTTGGGTTAAAAAAAAAACGTAATCATAAGTAAAATAAGTAGTATATAGAGAATTTTTTATGAACTCAATTTCTGCACCTAACAAGTGAAAAGAGATGTGGAGAATTTTTGTGATAGTGATAATACTTCATTGCATAAATCGAAGCAATCCAACCGAAGAAAAAAAAATGAGAAGTGGTAAAATGAAGGGTTGGATTTAAATCTTAAAAATTTTAATGTATCAGCAGCAGCCTCGTCATTCAAAAAACAACACACATAGACATCATATCCTTAGATATGATTTGGATCGATGTATTAATAGTAGTGACATGGTTTGTGAATAGTAATATATAAAATTATTTGGATTAAGATGTTTTATTTGATTTTAGAAAATGAGAGAAAAAAAGTTAAAATAAAAATATTATCAAAGTTAAAATATTATTAGAATATAATTTTTTAATGTAGTTTTTGTCTTAAAATTTAAAAAATTTATATTTAAGAAAATTGTAATGATTAGATTAACAAATTAAATAATATTTTATATTTAAATAATATTTTAAAAAATATATAAAAGTTTCTGAAAACCTAAGAATCTATTAATCTCTTCCTCGAACTCAATAATTTTGTTTGGGAAGAGATAGATTATCAATTCCCTCCTGACCCAATGAGGTTATAAATTTTTTATTTTTTTAAAAATGTTTATGATGATTAAAAAAATACATGAAAAAAAGAAAAGAAAAAGAAAAACATGAAATACACATTCATGACATATTTTCAGGTTACTTTTTTATTAGTTGTAGCAGTTCTCTTTAGTTAATTAAGAATATTATCATATTTAAATTATGTTAAAACTCTAATTATTTATATAGTTATACTTTTTTAAAAATATTTAACAAAATTTTATTATTTATTTAATGATGAAATATTAGTATTTTATAAATGGCTTGATTATTTTGAAATTAGTGGTACTTGTGTAAAATCCTGTATGGCGTAAGATTTTCTAATTGATAAAAAAAAGCACGTTTGCCACATCTGTCAAATTGAAGAAAAAAATAAAATGTAATTTCAAATATTAAAATAGTCTAATGTATAAGAATAAAATTATTATTTATTTATGTTCATAATTTATTATGAAATTTAAATTATATTAAAAATTCAAATTAATTAGATAGTTTTTTTCTCTTAAAAATGTACAGTAAAATTTCATCATTTATTTAATGATAAAAAATTAGTATTTTATAAATTAAAATTGATTTTTAGTGTATGATATAATAAACAGTAATAGGATATGCGAAAAAAACATGCGAAGAAAAAAAAATAGCTTCTTTATTAATCATTTAAAACTCAAAAATCAATATTTTTTTTACTTTTTCTTTCTTCCTCTATCTCATTCCCTATGCACGATTGCGTATTACGTCACACATTGGCATTCACACGGACAAAAAAAAAAATCTTTACTGTTCATTACTGTTCATCATACTGTCGATGAACAGTAATAAGATATGAAAAAAAAAAACGGCTGATTTAGATTGTGTATGATATAATAAACAGTAATAGGATATGCGAAAAAAACATGCAAAGAAAAAAAAAACAGCTTCTTTATTGATCATTTAAAACTCAAAAATCAATATTTTTTCTACTTTTTCTTTCTTCCTTTCTCTCATTCCCTACGCACGATTGTGGTATTACGTCGCACATTAACATTCACATGGACAAAAAAAAAAAAATTTATTGTTCATTACTGTTCATCATACTGTCGATGAACAGTAATAAGATATGAAAAAAAAAACCGGCTGATTTAGATTTATTGTTCATGATGAACAGTAACAAACAGTAACATTATAGCGGCTTTTAAGTATAGGCAGATATATAACTTTTATTAATATTAAGGTTGTGTTTGAATATTGAAGTGAGTTGAGTTGAGATGATAAAATATTGTTAGAATATTATTTTTTAATATTATTATTATTTTAGAATTTGAAAAAATTAAATTGTTTATTATATTTTATGTTGAAATTTAAAAAAATTGTAATGATGAGTTGAGAGTAGTCGAGGAACCGAAGCCTAAAATAACCGATCCAAAATTATGACGAATCAGCCGTTGAATGTATCGTTCGATTCGTTCCTATCTGATTTCAATCTTCAAAAGAAGGGATTCCGATTTTTTGAGGCCCTCGTTATATATAAGTGTACGAACGATGTGAGCACTATCCGATGTCGTTTTAAACACACGCAGGGCGCCGGGAGCGAGAAAGGAGCTGCTGGGGGTGGTGAAAAGAAAAAGGGGGTCGGTTGGTCTCTTTCTCTCGGAGACTGTACGGACGCCGGTGGCGGTGAGTACCAATAAGTAGCAACCGATTGATTGATTTCGAGCCCTGCAAATCTATCTAATCGTAGCTTGGATAGATTTATGGGAGAGATCGTAGAGGAGGAGGGGCCCGATGTGGGCGACGCTGATCGCAATGGAGAAGTAGATAACAATAATACAGTGGAAGTCATTCTCCGAACCGTCGGCCCCGCTCGCCCCTCTCGCTTCCGCGTTCCCTCTACCATCAAAGTACGCCCCTTCTCTCTCTCTCTCTCCATGTCTACATACATGTATGATATGTTAGGGTTTGGCTTGATGTTTTTGGATTTTTTGCATAATTAAGTGAAACTGGTGTTTGTCGTTTCTGATCATCATAATGCGCTTGTGTTGTTTGTTCGTAAATTAGGTGTGTGATTTGAGAAGATTGATTTCGGGAAACGATCGTCTACCCATTGATCATTTAAGGCTTATTTTGCGAGGGAATGTATTGCATGACAACGACGAAAATGGGAACCATGTCTACCTACGACTTAATGATGGCGGTATGGGTCCTTGTCCCCAATGTTATTAGCTTGGAATGATCATCCTAGATTTGTCTCTTTACCTTTATCTAGAGTTGGATAGACTAAACAAGAGATAACAATATTGACATCTATAACATCAGGTGGAGTTGTACTTGGGCATTGCCTAGTTTCATTCTATTCAATAAAGATTCTTACTTGTAAAAAAATAAAAAACATCAGTTGGAGAAAGTCTTTTAGATGAACATACCTGCAAACATTAAAACGTTACTGTCATGACTTGGTAATCCAAAGGGAGTACTTGTAATTGCTGCTCCCCGTAAGCACTCATGCAGTCCAGTTCAATTAAGTAAACACCCAGTCTGGACTCAATAAAGTACATACCCATACAACGCCTTCAAAATTCAACCAGGGCACCGCAGCTACAACAAGTCATATTCTAATTGAGAAATCGGTCAGTTTTCATGTTGTAACCTGCAATCTAAAGTTTATGTTTTGACTCTGTTACACGCATGTCTTTTCATGACTTCAAAACCTGTTAAGTTTAACTTGGCATTTAATGTACGAAATATGCATTACGGCTATTCAGTATTGACTAAAATTCTCATCAGCTGTAGAAATGTGACGATCACTACAGAAAAAAGACAAAAATTTGCAGACCCATGATCATCTCTTCTAATTTCAACATTGCAAGATCTCGTGGAAGAAATTTAAGAACACCTGTTTGCTTAGAGGACTGAACCTCTAGGGTTTCTGGATTCTAGGTCCAGTTAATTTATCAATTCCTTTTGAACTGAATTTATCGCCTTGATGTGTCCTTGTAAGTTGTAGCTAGAGGCGAAGGAATATGGTACTAATGACAGTTGAGAATCACGTTTTAATTGTGGTCTATGAAGTGTTTGGTTTTGGGATTGTTGAGGGATTGGCTTTTGATTGTGGGAATTTGTTTTCCTTTGTTTTCTAGATTCCCTAATTGTTGCCGTCAAACCGAAGCCACCAATTAAACATCTTCGTGAGGGATTTGATGATGAAGACGACGATGAAGATCTGGTACAACTAAATTATGGTTTTATTTTAAGCTGGAGTTAATCCCTCTTTTATGTAGCATTTCTGGTTTTTCTCTTTGTTTTGGTTAAGTAGTTTTTCCTCATTACAGAAGTTTCAGCTCCCACATTCATCAAGCAGGTGGAAAAGGAGGCTTTACTCTTTTCTACATGATAAGTTGAAGCTTCCAGGTAATCAACTAGTTGACTAACTGCTATACTTCGAAACAAATTATTTGCTAATGAGTCTTCTTTTATTTGTCATGATAGATATCCTTTTGATGGCGATTCTTTCTCTCAGTCTAAAGGCATGGGCCCTTATTGTCTTGTGGTTTATCTTGGCACCTGTTGCCCATAGATGGGATCTTGGACCTCTATATGTAAGTTCACTTCTTTAAGTTTGTCCTTTTTGTTTTTTTACAAGTTCATTCAAGCAATATATAAATGCATAGTATCTGTACTTTTTATTTTTTAAATACTATTTGTGTGACATTCTTTGAGTCTTAACTTGGGTGGAGAAAGCTTATATTGAGCACGTTTAAGTAAATAATAACAAAAAAGTCCCTTGACTAAGTAAAACTTATTGTAATGCACCTCATGGGCACAACACTATCACATAGAAAAGTTTCATGGACTTTTCTTTCGGCTGGGAATTAATATTTTAATAAGAAATTTATTCAAAGTGCAAAGGGTGCAACCTTAGTACACATGAAGCATAAGGATAGGAGACACCCAAATAGCAGGATGAAGAGAAAGATCACATTTCTAAAAACTCTCGAAAGCTTGAGGAGTGGAAGCTGTCATGCACCACCACCCAAAGATAATGATTATTGAACTACAAACTCTGGCAGGGAATTCATACTGAGTGCAACTTGTTCTAAATTTATATTTTAATGCGGCCTTCATGGCCACATGCAAAATCATCACATCAAATAGGGCCTCTGACTTCCAGCTATGTGCTGTGCGACTCCTGTGAAGCGAATGAAGGGAAGCTCTTCGAGCTTTCTCCGACAGCGGCTTATGTAGATTTTATGTAAAGTTCATCCTTCCTGGATCTTTCCAACTTGAAGGAACCAAAAATTAGATTTGTTTAATTTCCTAACATGTGCCTTGTAGTTTTGGAGGTGCTAAACAAATGAATGCCTAATTTTTTTTTCCCATCAGAGAGGATGTTAAAAAAACCTGTAAGTTATGACTTTTGATGGGTATAATTAATTTGGCACACTATATAAAGGATTCTCAATCCCTTTTTTCGTGTTATACCCCTCCTTTATATTTTGTCTTCTTTTCTTGTGAATAAAACTTCTTGATTACCAATAAAAAAACATCCAAAAATAAAGAAAGAGTGGG
>NW_023358853.1:2500-4175 GCF_001411555.2 Juglans regia
CCTCCTGGCTGACCATGTTGGGGCTTGCATGCCCCCCCTAAAGAGCATTTAGAGCCAAATCCCAACCGGCAGGAGGAAACATCAAATGTCAGAGGAAACATAAAGGCATTTTTTATCGAAATACTTTGAATTTGGACGAGATTTTTTGCAGGCATGCTTAGAAAAATCATATCTTGAAGTAGGAGCAAGCCTCACAATTTTTCGACATCGGGATTTTTTTATTTAAATTTTTTGATTAAATAAATCCGAAAAATCAAAAAAAATCGAAAATAGGCAAAAATCGATAGGTGATGCTTGGAACACATCCAAGATGTATTGGAATGAATTTAGGAAACCAATTTGGGTGGTTTCAATTGTCAAAAAGCAAGAGACAAGTGTTCGCCCCCGTTCATGCCGCGTCCGGGGTGGCAACATTGGGGGGAGCCATGTTGAGAGTGTTGTATTGCAATCTTTTGAGGGCAACAAGGAAGATTGCTTTGTAGAGTTGTGTGATCTGATGTTCTTGTTCGGGACTGTGTGCTTGACATGAGTAGGCAAAAGCTTTTCTGGTGTGTCCTTGGCGTGGGGCAATATGGGCCAAGCGAGACCATGGGGGGGAACTGCCAGCGTCAAAACAAGCGCCATGGGGCTGCCATGAAAAGCGAAGCCATGGGGCGTCTTGCGTGGAGGACTGTCAAGGAGGCATGCCATGGGGCAAATACTGAGTGATCCAAAGACAAACTCATGGGAGGCATGCAGTGGAACATAAGGCAAACCATCCGAGGCACACCAAGGCATGGCCGATGGGCACCGTGCTAACTCATTGTGCCATGGGGCTGTCAAGGAGAAAACCATGGGGCTGTCAAGGCATGGCCCGTGGAGCTGGGTGCTAACCTGTTGTGCCATGCCATGGGGCATGCCATAGAACTCCACCGAGGCAAGCCATGGGGCTGTCAAGGCATGGCAGGTGGAGCGCAGGTGCTAACCATTTGTGCATGCCACTTGAGGTTGTCAAGGCGGGAGCCATGGGGCGTTATAAATAGGCTATTAAGGCAAACCATGGGGCATGCTGCAGGTACAATCAAGGCATGCCAGCATGGGGCTGTCAAGTCAGTTTGTCAGGGCCATGGGGACTTGCCATGGGTACACAGTGAATATGGCTCCATGGGATAGATGCCATGAGGTTTGTCAGAGCAAACCATGGGACTTTATACCAGTACTAAGGCATGCCATGGGGCTAATCAAGGCAAACCATGGGGCGTCTCTTGACGAGGGGCCAGTGGCAGGTGGGGCAGCCTGTGAGGGGCGTCAAAGGCAACCATGGGGAGACTTGCCAGGCCTGTAAGGCATGCCATGGGTTTAATCAAGGCAAACCATGGGAGGCGTCTTGACTGAGGGGCTGTCAAGTCAAGCCGTGGGGCATGCCACGGGGCTGTCAAGGCAAGCCATGGGGCTTGCCACGGGGCTGCCTGGGCATGCCATGGGGCGTGCCATGGGGCGTGCCATGGGGCTGTCAAGCCAAACCATGGGGCGTGCCATGGGGCTGCCAAGGCAACCAATGGGGCGTGCAAGCGGGGCAAGCCATGGGGCTGTCAAGGCAGGCCATGGGGCTTGCCACGGGGCTGCCAAGGCATGCCATGGGGCTTGCCACGGGGCTCGCTGTGCATGCCATGGGGCTGTCCAGGCAAGCCATGGG
>NW_023358855.1:0-215 GCF_001411555.2 Juglans regia
TCTCCGATTGGATTGGGATCGGAAGGACGCTAGTATGTCGCTCAAGGATTATTTGAATTTTAAGTATTTAGTTTGATGGGTGCGATCATCCCAGCACTAATGCACCGGATCCCATCAGAACTCCGCAGTTAAGCGTGCTTGGGCGAGAGTAGTACTAGGATGGGTGACCTCCTGGGAAGTCCTCGTGTTGCACCCCTCGTTTTTGTTTTCTCCGC
>NW_023358857.1:0-228 GCF_001411555.2 Juglans regia
TTTTTTTTTTTTTTTTTTTTTTAATTTTTTTTTTTTTTTTTTTTTTTTTCTAAAGGGTCATTTTTTCAAAATTCAAAATAGCCCTTAAATTTTATTCATAATTCCATGTATATATATAGAAATTGGCCCTCCCAAAAAAATTCATAATTTCCTTATTCCTATATACTTTATAAAATTTTGTAAAATTTTAATATATATAGAAATGTTTCTCTCTAATTTTTTCCTATA
>NW_023358858.1:0-214 GCF_001411555.2 Juglans regia
TTGCCTATTTTCGATTTTTTTTGATTTTTCGGATTTATTTAATCAAAAAAATTAAATAAAAAAATCCCGATGTCGAAAAATTGTGAGGCTTGCTCCTACTTCAAGATAAGATTTTTCTAAGCATGCCTGCAAAAAATCTCGTCCAAATTCAAAGTATTTCGATAAAAAAGGCCTTTATGTTTCCTCGGACATTTGATGTTTCCTCCTGCCGGTT
>NW_023358860.1:0-217 GCF_001411555.2 Juglans regia
CAGAACTCCGCAGTTAAGCGTGCTTGGGCGAGAGTAGTACTAGGATGGGTGACCTCCTGGGAAGTCCTCGTGTTGCACCCCTCGTTTTTGTTTTTTCCGCCTTGCGAGATAAATTGACAAGAAGGAGCACTCGGGAGCGGATTTTTCGGGAAATCTCGCCCTGCCCATCGCGTAGCCATGGGTTTGGATCAGATCTCCGTTTGGATTGGGATCGGAA
>NW_023358861.1:0-215 GCF_001411555.2 Juglans regia
CTCGTTCCTGCTTCATATATATTTCGAGGAACAATTTTTTGTACAACTCGCCAAGTTATCCCCCCACTATCTTCATCAGCACTTTTCATTGTATCAATCAAGTAATAGACTTGGGTAGCTTGACAAGCCAATACGAATGGATCATCTTTGTACCATTTAGATGCAGTATTGACACTCGTAAAGTGATTATCCCTATGTATCGAAACCCGACCACC
>NW_023358862.1:0-255 GCF_001411555.2 Juglans regia
AATTAGTTCATACTTACACATGCATGGCTTAATCTTTGAGACAAGCATATGACTACTGGCAGGATCAACCAGGTAGCATTCATTCTCGATGCCGGCACCGCACGTAAACCTACCACTCCGGAAGGAGGATAGGATCAAGACGCGAGCACGCCAATCGTTCGTGTCAAACGAGAACGCTCGGTTTGGGATAAAGAGGCCGGAGACCCCCCACACCAACACAATGTTCCGCATCCAAGAGCACGAGAACGCCCACAT
>NW_023358863.1:0-215 GCF_001411555.2 Juglans regia
GGCCGAGGGCACGTCTGCCTGGGTGTCACGCATCGTTGCCCCAACCCCAAACACTTCTTATGATGTGTGGGGTGCGGGGAAGACATTGGCCTCCCGTGTGCTTCTGCTTGCGGTTAGCCTAAAAGTGAGTCCTAGGCGACGAGCGCCACGACAATCGGTGGTTGAGAAACCCTCGTGACCCGTCGTGTGTTGCCCGTCGCTGTGAAGGTGCTCCT
>NW_023358864.1:0-1928 GCF_001411555.2 Juglans regia
CAAGCATGTTGCAAAGGAGGCATCAAAACAAATAGGCCCAGCCGCCATGGGGTAGACTAGAGCGCACGAGGGCTAGCCAACGTGAGAAAGCCCCTAGCACGACCGATTGCCCCCATCAACAAGCCCATGCGTGGCACTAGGTGCCACCAAATCCGTCCCTAAAGCACAAGCTTGTTGCTAGAAAGCAATCGAGAATGTAGGAATCACCCCCACGAAAACGAGCCCAAAAAACGGTCGTCGGGACATGGTCGGCCGGCGGCGGCCGCCGCCACAACCACCGCCGGCGGCGGTGGAGATGATACCCCCCCGCCGGTGGCATGGGGGGCGTATTTCACATGCTCATGGGGCGCCGGAACAATATATGTGAGGCATAGTCCGGCCAGGCGACCGTATTGGGCTTGCATGCCCCCCCTAAAGAGCATTTAGAGCCAAATCCCAACCGGCAGGAGGAAACATCAAATGTCCGAGGAAACATAAAGGCCTTTTTTATCGAAATACTTTGAATTTGGACGAGATTTTTTTGCAGGCATGCTTAGAAAAATCATATCTTGAAGTAGGAGCAAGCCTCACAATTTTTCGACATCGGGATTTTTTTATTTAATTTTTTTGATTAAATAAATCGGAAAAATCAAAAAAAATCGAAAATAGGCAAAAATCGATAGGTGATGCTTGGAACACATCCAAGATGTATTGGAATGAATTTAGGAAACCAATTTGGGTGGTTTCAATTGTCCAAAAGCACGAGACAAGTGTTCGCCCCCGTTCATGCACGTCGTGTGGCAACATTGGGGGGCCATGTTGTGAGTGTTGTATTGCAATCTTTTGAGGCAACAAGGAAGATTGCTTTTGTAGAGTTTGTGTGATCTACGGTGTTCTTCGTGGGACCTTTGTGTGCTTGACATGGTAGGCAAAGCACCACGGGTGTGTCGCGGCGTGCCTTGGGGCAAGCCATGGGCCAAGCCATGGGGAGCCATGGGGCTTGCCACGGGGCTGTCAAGGCAAGCCATGGGGCTGCCATGGCAAGCCATGGGGCGTGTCGGCGGGGCTGTCAAGGCATGCCATGGGGCAAGCCACGGGGCTGTCAAGGCAAGCCATGGGGCATGCCAGTGGGGCTGCCAAGGCAAGCCATCGGGCTGCCAAGGCATGGCCCGTGGGCACCGTGCTAACATCGCTGTGCATGCCATGGGGCTGTCAAGGAAAGCCATGGGGCTGTCAAGGCATGGCCCGTGGGCACCGTGCTAACCTCGCTGTGCATGCCATGGGGCATGCCATGGACACCACCGAGGCAAGCCATGGGGCTGTCAAGGCATCGCCCGTGGGCACCGTGCTAACCTCGCTGTGCATGCCACGGGGCTGTCAAGGCAGGCCATGGGGCGTGCGAGCGGGGCTGTCAAGACAAGCCGTGGGGCATGCCACGGGGCTGTCAAGGCAAGCCATGGGGCTTGCCACGGGGCTGCCTGGGCATGCCATGGGGCGTGCCATGGGGCTGTCAAGCCAAGCCATGGGGCGTGCCATGGGGCTGCCAAGGCAACCAATGGGGCGTGCAAGCGGGGCAAGCCATGGGGCTGTCAAGGCAGGCCATGGGGCTTGCCACGGGGCTGCCAAGGCATGCTATGGGGCTTGCCACGGGGCTCGCTGTGCATGCCATGGGGCTGTCAAGGCAAGCCATGGGGCTGTCAAGTCAGGCCATGGGGCTTTATACATGTGGGAGCTAATCAAGAAGGCTGAAACCATGGAGGCGTCTGTGAGAGGCTATCAAAGAGACCTGGGGCTTACCACTTGGGTACGCTAAGGCATGCCATGGGGCTTGCCACGGGGCTGTCAAGGCAAGCCACGGGGCTGCCAAGGCAGGCCATGGGGCGTGCGAGCGGGGCTGCCAAGGCATGCCATGGGGCTTGCCACGGGGCTGCCAAGGCATGCCATGGGGC
>NW_023358865.1:0-217 GCF_001411555.2 Juglans regia
CCGCCTTGAAGTACAATTCTCACCGAGCGGCGGGTAGAATCCTTTGCAGACGACTTAAATACGCGTCGGGGTATTGTAAGTGGCAGAGTGGTCTTGCTGCCACGATCCACTGAGATTCAGCCCTGTGTCGCTTCGATTCGTCCCTCCCCCTCAAACCACATCACCTTCCACGATTTCCTGGCCGAGGTTACCAACAAGGACTTGTCCAAAATCGGTG
>NW_023358866.1:0-213 GCF_001411555.2 Juglans regia
CCCCTTCTTCCCTCTACCTAAGACAGTCTCCACCAAGGAAATTTAGTATGCAACCCTCATCCTTCCTAGTGACATTGAACGGCATCCACCACTACTTCGACAAACGACCGTTATCCCATCCTCTATCCCAAACGCAAGAAGCTTTGCCTCAACAAAGACTGATAAAAAAACCAATACCGTATGCAATCCACCAACGAAACTTACATACATAAG
>NW_023358867.1:0-214 GCF_001411555.2 Juglans regia
TTGGGTGGTTTCAATTGTCCAAAAGCACGAGACAAGTGTTCGCCCCCGTTCATGCACGTCGGGTGGCAACATTGGGGGGCCATGTTGTGAGTGTTGTATTGCAATCTTTTGAGGCAACAAGGAAGATTGCTTTTGTAGAGTTTGTGTGATATACGGTGTTCTTCGTCGGACCTTTGTGTGCTTGACATGGTAGGCAAAGCACCACGGGTGTGTC
>NW_023358868.1:0-255 GCF_001411555.2 Juglans regia
TAGCAGATACCATCAAACAAACTATAACTGATTTAATGAGCCATTCGCAGTTTCACAGTCTGAATTAGTTCATACTTACACATGCATGGCTTAATCTTTGAGACAAGCATATGACTACTGGCAGGATCAACCAGGTAGCATTCATACTCGATGCCGGCACCGCACGTAAACCTACCACTCCGGAAGGAGGATAGGATCAAGACGCGAGCACGACAATCGTTCGTGTCAAACGAGAACGCTCGGTTTGGGATAAAG
>NW_023358869.1:0-254 GCF_001411555.2 Juglans regia
TCCTGACACGGGGAGGTAGTGACAATAAATAACAATACCGGGCTCTTACGAGTCTGGTAATTGGAATGAGTACAATCTAAATCCCTTAACGAGGATCCATTGGAGGGAAAGTCTGGTGCCAGCAGCCGCGGTAATTCCAGCTCCAATAGCGTATATTTAAGTTGTTGCAGTTAAAAAGCTCGTAGTTGGATCTTGGGTTGGGCAGAGCGGTCCGCCCCTGGTGTGCACCGGTCTGCTCGTCCCTTCTACCGGCG
>NW_023358870.1:0-238 GCF_001411555.2 Juglans regia
CTAGCGGGGCAGGCTCGACACCACACAATGCTTCCACACGCTCAGCTAGCCTTGTGCTTGGTTGGGGTGTGGTTCAATTTGTTTGATGTTGTGGTCTGGCGGATGTAACGGCGTGTGAGTGGTGACAAGGTTGTATGTCTTGACAGGCTCCGTGCTTGTGCATCGAACTGTTAGGCGTGCTCCTCCTCATTTTTGCTCCTCGTGTGAATAGCATGTTGGGCTACCGAAGGGTTCCTGT
>NW_023358871.1:0-317 GCF_001411555.2 Juglans regia
TACCAATGAATGAGCAGATTGTAATGCCGGGTAAGTAGTACTGGAAGTGCACCCAATGCTGACCCCATGAAAGGGATTCCCAACCCATGGCCACGGGCGGAGTCCGAGTCCAAAGGAAGATCGCTAACCCCAACACACAGGGCGTAATAGTGTGTATCGGCCAATGATAATTATAATCGTGAATGAATAAGTACCACACATACAATCACTTTGAAAAAAAAAAATAAATACGAGATCTACATGAAAAAATAATATTTTTTTAATAATAGACTCAACTCTTATTCAAAACGACTGAACGACATTTACACACTCTATCA
>NW_023358872.1:0-293 GCF_001411555.2 Juglans regia
ACGCGTGCTCTCGGCCGACGATGGGTTGTTTGCTGGTTTGGCTTGGCTCCCAAGGGGTTGAGACCTCAACAGCTGTCCCGATTGTTACTATTTTCTCTTCTCTTATTTCCCATGCCTAGCGGGGCAGGCTCGACACCACACAATGCTTCCACACGCTCAGCTAGCCTTGTGCTTGGTTGGGGTGTGGTGCAATTTGTTTGATGTTGTGGTCTGGCGGACGTAACGGCGTGTGAGTGGTGACAAGGTTGTATGTCTTGACAGGCTCCGTGCTTGTGCATCGAACTGTTAGGCGT
>NW_023358873.1:0-254 GCF_001411555.2 Juglans regia
TAACTTGAGCTGTTGATCTTAATCTCTTGATCATCATATGGCGCGAAAAAAAAAAAAAAAAAGACTTTGTCATCAATTATTACAGCTATATGAGGCATGCAGTGCCTAATCAAACTAAAGCTCTTTGGAGATATTAGTATACATGCAAATGCAAAATGAGAATGACGTACGTACATGATCATGATTTCAAGTTCCTTTTTGGCTAGCTGTTATGCAAGTACGAAACCATGTCCTTTTGGATGCAAATTAAGCAC
>NW_023358875.1:0-225 GCF_001411555.2 Juglans regia
CGCTTGCTTTCTAGCAACAAGCTTGTGCTTTAGGGACGGATTTGGTGGCACCTAGTGCCACGCATGGGCTTGTTGATGGGGGCAATCGGTCGTGCTAGGGGCTTGCTCACGTTGGCTAGCCCTCGGGTGCTCTAGTCTACCCCATGGCGGTTGGGCCTATTTGTTTGGATGCCTCCTTTGCAACATGCTTGTGCACGGCGGATGGTGTTATGGCACCCAGTGCTA
>NW_023358876.1:0-253 GCF_001411555.2 Juglans regia
GAGGCCAGCATCATCCGGATACCCCCGAGAGCAACAATGTGCGTAGCACTGGGTGCCATAACACCATCCGCCGTGCACAAGCATGTTGCAAAGGAGGCATCCAAACAAATAGGCCCAACCGCCATGGGGTAGACTAGAGCACCCGAGGCCTAGCCAACGTGAGAAAGCCCCTAGCACGACCGATTGCCCCCATCAACAAGCCCATGCGCGGCACTAGGTGCCACCAAATCCGTCCCTAAAGCACAAGCTTGTT
>NW_023358879.1:0-246 GCF_001411555.2 Juglans regia
GGCTGATTACTTATTCATTTATTTTAAAACAAATAAAGCAACGGTACAGATTAGGTCCCTTTCTCCCACGCGCATATGCCCCTGCTCCCCCCCCTTCCCCCCCATCGCCCCCCCGAGCCATATCTCAACCAAAATGTTGTAATTTTTTTTTTTCCTCAAGCCCCATAGATCATTGCACGCATATCTCAAGCATTTTTTTTCCTCTCCTGCCCCAGACTTTGCCCTCCTAGATCCATCGAGTTCGTC
>NW_023358880.1:0-240 GCF_001411555.2 Juglans regia
CCCCCCCTTCCCAGTTCCTCATTTCGCCCCCCCTCTCCCCCGAAAGGCGATTTCCTAGTTGTGCGATTCGGAAAACCCTAGCCGTCGCGACTCACATCCACCCTCCTGCAGCCCCTCGGTCGCCTCCCTCCGTCGAGATTTTGGTACTCTCTCTCTCTCTCTCTAGTCTCTGGTATTTAATCTTCGCATTATCGCATATGTTGAATGTTGGTATTTATCGGCGCCGGACGCCGATTTTGG
>NW_023358881.1:0-211 GCF_001411555.2 Juglans regia
ATTAAAATCTAGACCCGTTGAAGAACCCGTCTCAAGAACCCAGATTACAAAGGAGGAACGCCACAAAGGTTGTGATTTACCTTTGATAAGTTCAAAAGTTCAATTAAGAACAAGAGGAGTAAAACTCAACTCACAATGAAGAAATTCATCTAATTTCAAAAACTTCATAAACTGATTAGAATGAGGCTACATAGAGTATTTAAAGCAAAAC
>NW_023358882.1:0-290 GCF_001411555.2 Juglans regia
CGTGAGAAAGCCCCTAGCACGACCGATTGCCCCCATCAACAAGCCCATGCGTGGCACTAGGTGCCACCAAATCCGTCCCTAAAGCACAAGCTTGTTGCTAGAAACCAATCGAGAATGTAGGAATCACCCCCACGAAAACGAGCCCAAAAAACGGTCGTCGGGACATGGTCGGCCGGCGGCGGCCGCCGCCACAGCCACCGCCGGCGGCGGTGGAGACGATACCCCCCCGCCGGTGGCATGGGGGGCGTGGCACACGCCCTTTCCATGGGCGCCAGGGGCATGCCCATGTG
>NW_023358883.1:0-259 GCF_001411555.2 Juglans regia
GCCCAAGCACGCTTAGCTGCGGAGTTCTGATGGGATCCGGTGCATTAGTACTGGTATGATCGCACCCAACAAACTAATTATTTTAAATTCATATAATCCTTCAACGAAATACTAGCGTCCTTCCGATCCCAATCCAAACGGAGATCTGATCCAAACCCATAGCTACACGATGGGCAGTGCGAGATTTTCCTAAAAATCCACTCCCGAGTGGTCCTCCTTGTCAATTTATCTCGCAAGACGGAAAAAACAAAAACGAGGG
>NW_023358886.1:0-242 GCF_001411555.2 Juglans regia
GCTGCCTTCCTTGGATGTGGTAGCCGTTTCTCAGGCTCCCTCTCCGGAATCGAACCCTAATTCTCCGTTACCCGTCACCACCATTGTAGGCCTCTATCCTACAATCGAAAGTTGATAGGGCAGAAATTTGAATGTTGCGTCGCCGGCACGATGGCCGTGCGATCCGTCGAGTTATCATGAATCATCAGAGCAACGGGCAAAGCCCGCGTCGACCTTTTATCTAATAAATGCATCCCTTCCAG
>NW_023358887.1:0-232 GCF_001411555.2 Juglans regia
TTGATGGCCTTGTTCCCATGGGGTTGAACCTTGATACGGTTTCCTTCTTGATGCGTTGATCTGCGTGGGGGTTCGATCCTCGTGCATGGCATCCTTGAGGTGTGAGTGTGGCATGGTGTTTGGTGCTTCTTAGCACTAGATTCCTACGCGTGCTCTCGGCCGACGATGGGTTGTTTGCTGGTTTGGCTTGGCTCCCAAGGGGTTGAGACCTCAACAACTGTCCCGATTGTTA
>NW_023358888.1:0-214 GCF_001411555.2 Juglans regia
AACAGTCGGATTCCCCTTGTCCGTACCAGTTCTGAGTCGACTGTTCGACGCCCGGGGAAGACCGCCGAAGCGATCGTTCCCAGTCCGTCCCCCGGCCGGCACGCGACGACCCGCTCTCGCCGCGGGAGCAGCTCGAGCAGTCCACCGACAGCCGACGGGTTCGGGACTGGGACCCCCGTGCCCAGCCCTCAGAGCCAATCCTTTTCCCGAGGTT
>NW_023358889.1:0-216 GCF_001411555.2 Juglans regia
AATGGGGTGCCCACAGGCCGATGCCGGGAGCACGCAGATGCCGAAGCACGCCTTGCGGCGGGTGCTGCCCTCCACGATCGCGGCACCGACGTCTCCACGGGCATGACTACACCCGGGGCTTGGGCCGCCGCCGCAATCCGCATCGGTCCACGCCCCGAGTCGATCGGCAGACCGGCATACACCGTTCCACATCCGACCGGGGCGCATCGCCGGCCC
>NW_023358890.1:0-248 GCF_001411555.2 Juglans regia
CTAGATTCCTACGCGTGCTCTCGGCCGACGATGGGTTGTTTGCTGGTTTGGCTTGGCTCCCAAGGGGTTGAGACCTCAACAACTGTCCCGATTGTTACTATTTCCTCTTCTCTTATTTCCCATGCCTAGCGGGGCAGGCTCGACACCACACAATGCTTCCACACGCTCAGCTAGCCTTGTGCTTGGTTGGGGTGTGGTTCAATTTGTTTGATGTTGTGGTCTGGCGGACGTAACGGCGTGTGAGTGGT
>NW_023358891.1:0-241 GCF_001411555.2 Juglans regia
GCCAGGGGCATGCCCATGTGAGGGGGGCGGCATGGTCAGCCCTCCTGGCTGACCATGTTGGGGCTTGCATGCCCCCCCTAAAGAGCATTTAGAGCCAAATCCCAACCGGCAGGAGGAAACATCAAATGTCCGAGGAAAAATAAAGGCCTTTTTTATCGAAATACTTTGAATTTGGACGAGATTTTTTGCAGGCATGCTTAGAAAAATCATATCTTGAAGTAGGAGCAAGCCTCACAATTTT
>NW_023358892.1:0-213 GCF_001411555.2 Juglans regia
TCAATTGTCCAAAAGCACGAGACAAGTGTTCGCCCCCGTTCATGCACGTCGGGTGGCAACATTGGGGGGCCATGTTGTGAGTGTTGTATTGCAATCTTTTGAGGCGACAAGGAAGATTGCTTTTGTAGAGTTTGTGTGATCTACGGTGTTCTTCGTCGGACCTTTGTGTGCTTGACATGGTAGGCAAAGCACCACGGGTGTGTCGCGGCGTGC
>NW_023358894.1:0-220 GCF_001411555.2 Juglans regia
ATTTTTCGACATCGGGATTTTTTTATTTAATTTTTTTGATTAAATAAATCCGAAAAATCAAAAAAAATCTAAAATAGGCAAAAATCGATAGGTGATGCTTGGAACACATCCAAGATGTATTGGAATGAATTTAGGAAACCAATTTGGGTGGTTTCAATTGTCCAAAAGCACGAGACAAGTGTTCGCCCCCGTTCATGCACGTCGGGTGGCAACATTGGGG
>NW_023358895.1:0-4492 GCF_001411555.2 Juglans regia
AAGGTGCCGGCGGAGTCATAAGCAACTCATAGCCGATCAGTCGGCGCTCGTTTATGGTTGGTTGAGACTGGGGCCGGTATGTCATTCGTCTTGAGCCTAACTCGTTCTTGATTAATGTATCCTTGGCAAATGCTTTTCATGATTTGGTAAGTCTTTCTAAATCCAAAATTTCACCCTCGACTATGTGAATGCCCCTGGCCCATTTCTGTTAATCATTACTCCGATCGAGCCAACACAATGGGGCGAAATCCTATGATGTTATCCCATGCTAATGTATCTGAGCTGGTAGGCTTGCTGAGCACTCCTAATTTCTTCTGCCAGGAGGCCCGGCCCGGCAGTTAAGGCCGAGGCGCGCTCGGCGGTAGAAGGGAGACCAGGCAGACCGGTGCACACCCGAGGGGCGGACCGCTCTGCCCAACCCAAGATCAACTCTGACTTTTTAGCGCAGCAACTTAAATACTAAGCTATTGGAAATTTCGGAATTACAGCATTTCTTGGCTTGCCCTCCAGTAAGGTCGTTAAAGGTTGGGTGTACTCATTCAATTACGGTTTCGTAGAGCGGTGTATTATTTATTGTCACTACTACTCCCACAGAGTAAACCGAGGGATTAGGTAATTTCTTCTTTGCCTTCCTTGGATGTGAGCCGTTTCTCCGGGCTCCCTCTCGGTCCAGACCCTAATTCTCCGTTACCCGTCACCACCATTGTAGGCCTCTATCCTACAATCGAAAGTTGATAGGGCAGAAATTTGAATGATGCGTCGCCGGCACGATGGCCGTGCGATCCGTCGAGTTATCATGAATCATCGGAGCAACGGGCAAAGCCCGCGTCGACCTTTTATCTAATAAATGCATCCCTTCCAGAAGTCGGGGTTTGTTGCACGTATTAGCTCTAGAATTACTACGGTTATCCGAGTAGCAGATACCATCAAACAAACTATAACTGATTTAATGAGCCATTCGCAGTTTCACAGTCTGAATCAGTTCATACTTACACATGCATGGCTTAATCTTTGAGACAAGCATATGACTACTGGCAGGATCAACCAGGTAGCATTCATTCTCGATGCCGGCACCGCACGTAAACCTACCACTCAGGAAGGAGGATCGGATCAAGACGCGAGCACGACAATCGTTCGTGTCAAACGAGAACGCTCGGTTTGGGATAAAGAGGCCGGAGACCCCCCACACCAACACAATGTTCCGCATCCAAACGCGACGCCCATGAGTCCACTTGACAACCGCGTAAACTTCGAGGAAGCGGTAACCGTGGACAACTTCAGAGTCCAGCCAGCACCCAAAGATGAGCACCGACAAGGACAAGGGGCAACGAGAGGGACAAATTCCATCTTTGTAGGTATGCAACACAGGAACCCTTAGGTAGCCCAACATGCTATTCACACGAGGAGCAAAAATGAGGAACCGCTTTGTGATTCGATGCGCGAACTGTCAAGACATACAACATGTCACCACTCACACGCCCGTTAAGTCAGCGGAACCACAACATCAAACAAATTGAACCACACCCCAACCAAGGCTAGGCGTGTGGAAGCATTGTGTGGTGTCGAGCCTGCCCCGCTAGGCATGGGAAATAAGAGAAGAGAAAATAGTAACAATCGGGACAGTTGTTGAGGTCTCAACCCCTTGGGAGCCAAGCCAAACCAACAAACAACCCATCGTCGGCCGAGAGCACGCGTAGGAATCTAGTGCTAAGAAGCACCAAACACCATGCCACACTCACACCTCAAGGATGCCATGCACGAGGATCGAACCCCCACGAAGATCAACGCATCAAGAAGGAAACCGCATCAAGGTTCAACCCCATGGGAACAAGGCCATCAAGGTCCGGAAGCCACCTCAATGAAGCATGTGCGTAGCACTGGGTGCCATAACACCATCCGCCGTGCACATCTACGTCAAAGAGGAAGCAAACAAACACACAGGCCCGGCCACCATGCGGCCAACCAAATATAAAATGAAAAATGGAGATGCCCGTCAAACCCCATGGAGCGAGCCGGCATCATCGGATACCCGAAACAATGTGCGTAGCACTGGGTGCCATAACACCATCCGCCGTGCACAAGCATGTTGCAAGGGAGGCATCCAAACAAAGAGGCCCAACCGCCATGGGGTAGACTAGAGCACCCGAGGGCTAGCCAACGTGAGAAAGCCCCTAGCACGACCGATTGCCCCCATCAACAAGCCCATGCGCGGCACTAGGTGCCACCAAATCCGTCCCTAAAGCACAAACTTGTTGCTAGAAAGCAAGCGAGAATGTAGGAATCACCCCCACGAAAGCGAGCCCAAAAAACGGTCGTCGCCCGTCAAACCCCCTGGAAGCGGGGCCAGCATCATCCGGATACCCCCGAGAGCAACAATGTGCGTAGCACTGGGTGCCATAACACCATCCGCCGTGCACAAGCATGTTGCAAGGGAGGCATCCAAACAAAGAGGCCCAACCGCCATGGGGTAGACTAGAGCACCCGAGGGCTAGCCAACGTGAGAAAGCCCCTAGCACGACCGATTGCCCCCATCAACAAGCCCATGCGTGGCACTAGGTGCCACCAAATCCGTCCCTAAAGCACAAGCTTGTTGCTAGAAAGCAATCGAGAATGTAGGAATCACCCCCACGAAAACGAGCCCAAAAAACGGTCGTCGGGACATGGTCGGCCGGCGGCGGCCGCCTCCACAACCACCGCCGGCGGCGGTGGAGACGATACCCCCCCGCCGGTGGCATGGGGGGCGTGGCACACGCCCTTTCCATGGGCGCCAGGGGCATGCCCATGTGAGGGGGGCGGCATGGTCAGCCCTCCTGGCTGACCATGTTGGGGCTTGCATGCCCCCCCTAAAGAGCATTTAGAGCCAAATCCCAACCGGCAGGAGGAAACATCAAATGTCCGAGGAAACATAAAGGCCTTTTTTATCGAAATACTTTGAATTTGGACGAGATTTTTTGCAGGCATGCTTAGAAAAATCATATCTTGAAGTAGGAGCAAGCCTCACAATTTTTCGACATCGGGATTTTTTTATTTAATTTTTTTGATTAAATAAATCCGAAAAATCAAAAAAAATCGAAAATAGGCAAAAATCGATAGGTGATGCTTGGAACACATCAAAGATGTATTGGAATGAATTTAGGAAACCAATTTGGGTGGTTTCAATTGTCCAAAAGCACGAGACAAGTGTTCGCCCCCGTTCATGCACGTCGGGTGGCAACATTGGGGGGCCATGTTGTGAGTGTTGTATTGCAATCTTTTGAGGCAACAAGGAAGATTGCTTTTGTAGAGTTTGTGTGATCTACGGTGTTCTTCGTCGGACCTTTGTGTGCTTGACATGGTAGGCAAAGCACCACGGGTGTGTCGCGGCGTGCCTTGGGGCAAGCCATGGGCCAAGCCATGGGGAGCCATGGGGCTTGCCACGGGGCTGTCAAGGCAAGCCATGGGGGTGCCATGGCAAGCCATGGGGCGTGCCGGCGGGGCTGTCAAGGCATGCCATGGGGCAAGCTACGGGGCTGTCAAGGCAAGCCATGGGGCATGCCAGTGGGGCTGCCAAGGCAAGCCATCGGGCTGCCAAGGCATGGCCCGTGGGCACCGTGCTAACCTCGCTGTGCATGCCATGGGGCTGTCAAGGAAAGCCATGGGGCTGTCAAGGCATGGCCAGTGGGCACCGTGCTAACCTCGCTGTGCATGCCATGGGGCATGCCATGGGCACCACCGAGGCAAGCCATGGGGCTGTCAAGGCATCGCCCGTGGGCACCGTGCTAACCTCGCTGTGCATGCCACGGGGCTGTCAAGGCAGGCCATGGGGCGTGCCATGGGGCTGTCAAGGCAAGCCATGGGGCCTGCCCGGGGGGCTGTCAAGGCATGCCAGGGGAGGAGATGTCAGAATCAGGCTAAGTCAGGCCATGGGGCTGCCATGGGGCTGTGAAGGCAAACCATGGGGAGGCGTACACGCAGGGCTGTCGGGCAAGCCATGGGGCTTGCCATTTTGGGGGGCTACCAAAAGGCATGCCATGGGGCTGTCAAGTCAGGCTGTCAAGTCAGGCCATGGGGCTTGCCATGGGGCTGTGAAGGCAAGCCATGGGGCGTGCACGCGGGGCTGTCGAGGCAAACCATGGGGCTTGCCACGGGGCTGCCAAGGCATGCCATGGGGCTGTCAAGGCAAGCCATGGGGCGTGCGAGCGGGGCTGTCAAGGCAAGCCGTGGGGCATGCCACAGGGCTGTCAAGGCAAGCCATGGGGCTTGCCACGGGGCTGCCTGGGCATGCCATGGGGCGTGCCATGGGGCGTGCCATGGGGCTGTCAAGCCAAGCCATGGGGCGTGCCGTGGGGCTGCCAAGGCAACCAATGGGGCGTGCAAGCGGGGCAAGCCATGGGGCTGTCAAGGCAGGCCATGGGGCTTGCCACGGGGCTGCAAAGGCATGCCATGGGGCTTGCCACGGGGCTCGCTGTGCATGCCATGGGGCTGTCAAGGCAAGCCATGGGGCTGTCAAGTC
>NW_023358896.1:0-211 GCF_001411555.2 Juglans regia
AGAATCCCGCGAATCATCGAGTCTTTGAACGCAAGTTGCGCCCGAAGCCATTCGGCCGAGGGCACGTCTGCCTGGGTGTCACGCATCGTTGCCCCAACCCCAAACACTTCTTATGATGTGTGGGGTGCGGGGAAGACATTGGCCTCCCGCGTGCTTCTGCTCGCGGTTAGCCTAAAAGTGAGTCCTAGGCGACGAGCGCCACGACAATCGG
>NW_023358897.1:0-214 GCF_001411555.2 Juglans regia
TACTAAACAACTGAGATCACAATATTAATCCATATGGTTGTGATCAAAAGAGTGATGGAGATTGAACTCTACAAATACAAGTAGTAATCTGAGGTAACTACTGTATTAACACCTACATCGCATCGTCGCTTAGTCGACCATTTCCAGTTAGTCGATTCCCGATTCTCCTTCAGATCCTGTAACAAAATCTACCATTCGGGGGGGGGGGGGGGAA
>NW_023358898.1:0-254 GCF_001411555.2 Juglans regia
TGGAAGCATTGTGTGGTGTCGAGCCTGCCCCGCTAGGCATGGGAAATAAGAGAAGAGAAAATAGTAACAATCGGGACAGTTGTTGAGGTCTCAACCCCTTGGGATCCAAGCCAAACCAGCAAACAACCCATCGTCGGCCGAGAGCACGCGTAGGAATCTAGTGCTAAGAAGCACCAAACACCATGCCACACTCACACCTCAAGGATGCCATGCACGAGGATCGAACCCCCACGAAGATCAACGCATCAAGAAGG
>NW_023358899.1:0-274 GCF_001411555.2 Juglans regia
AAAACCAACTCACCCAACCTTGCATAGAAAGTCCACACAAAGGAACTAAGAGAAGAAAACCTACATTAAGATAACACTAGTTGCCAGGAACATCAAGATAATCTAAACAATAATTTGAGATTGAGTTAATTGATTGTGCATTCCTAATTTCTGACCACACATTTATTAAAGGGGAGAAATTAGGAATGCACAATCAATTAACTCAATCTCAAATTATTGTTTAGATTGAGTTAATTGATTGTGCATTCCTAATTTCTCCCCTTTAATAAATGTG
>NW_023358902.1:0-239 GCF_001411555.2 Juglans regia
CGTGGCAAGCCCCATGGCTTGCCTTGACAGCCCCGCGTGCACGCCCCATGGCTTGCCTTGACAGCCCCGCGGGCACGCCCCATGGCTTGCCTTGGCAGCCCCATGGCCTGCCCCATGGCATGCCTTGACAGCCCTGCGGGCATGCCCCATGGCTTGCCTTGACAGCCCCATGGCACGCCCCATGGCTTGCCTTGACAGCCCCATGGCATGCACAGCGAGGTTAGCACGGTGCCCACGGG
>NW_023358903.1:0-212 GCF_001411555.2 Juglans regia
TTTTTTATTTAATTTTTTTGATTAAATAAATCCGAAAAATCAAAAAAAATCGAAAATAGGCAAAAATCGATAGGTGATGCTTGGAACACATCCAAGATGTATTGGAATGAATTTAGGAAACCAATTTGGGTGGTTTCAATTGTCCAAAAGAACGAGACAAGTGTTCGCCCCCGTTCATGCACGTCGGGTGGCAACATTGGGGGGCCATGTTG
>NW_023358905.1:0-274 GCF_001411555.2 Juglans regia
TCTAACTTTTGGAGTTGAACCAAACTACTCGCTATGGGCAGTGAAAAGACATGTTTCAAACTCCCGCAATCCAATAACTGAAGAGATATTAGGTTGTTGAGGGCGCCTCTATGACTAAAGAGCCTCTCCGAGACTTTGCTATGATATATCTCTTTTAAATTATACATAGAAGTAAGGTTTAGTGACTCCAGTTTTTACTCATGAGCATGCTCATATTTGGAAATTTGTTTTAGACAATTCCAATATTGCATGGGCCCAACAATTTGTAATTTTT
>NW_023358906.1:0-263 GCF_001411555.2 Juglans regia
CCGCCACCACCTCCTCCTCCTCCAACGCCTCCTATCCCTCCCCCTGCACCCGAGCCATATCCATTGCCATGACCTAATCCTTCACCCTCACCCCCACCACCTCCACCTCCACCTCCACCTCCACCTCCACCTCCACCACCACCTCCTCCAGAACCTCCACTCTCTTCATCCGTACCACCACTAAAACCAGCACCTGCACCAGATCCACCCCCATATCCTAAACTTCCTCCAAGGCCTCCACCTTCTCCACCACCGCCACCGCC
>NW_023358907.1:0-217 GCF_001411555.2 Juglans regia
TGCCGGTGGTGGCGGTGAGGCTGGCCGACGTACGGCGGCGCCGGGCTGGGTTGAAACACATCGGTCCGTTGGATGAATCGGGGCACCAGAGGAGAAAATCCGTGTGGAAAAAAAAAAAAAAAGTATAAAATCACTAAAAAAATTTAATACTGTGTAAAAAAAATTCTTATTTTAATTAATAATAGTAAATTCCTATTTTTTGAAAGACCTAATATCA
>NW_023358908.1:0-213 GCF_001411555.2 Juglans regia
AACAGCCCAGAATTTCCCGCCACTGCACTGGCATTTGGATCAAGAGAAAACACTACCCAGCCACGCAAATACCGTAGCATCAGCGCTGCTCCTCCCCTTGCAGTAACACCACCATCACCCGCGTTCCTCCGTGGCGACTCCATGCTGCTCAGAAGACGCCGATGCCACCACCAGCCACCTTAGAAGACACTGGACCATCCCCAGCCGCGAAGA
>NW_023358909.1:0-212 GCF_001411555.2 Juglans regia
CCCCGTGGCAAGCCCCATGGCCTGCCTTGACAGCCCCATGGCTTGCCTTGACAGCCCCGTGGCAAGCCCCATGGCCTGACTTGACAGCCCCATGGCATGCCTTGGAAGCCCCGTGGCAAGCCCCATGGCATGCCTTGGCAGCCCCGCTCGCACGCCCCATGGCCTGCCTTGGCAGCCCCGTGGCTTGCCTTGACAGCCCCGTGGCAAGCCCC
>NW_023358910.1:0-218 GCF_001411555.2 Juglans regia
CCAATTCTTTTTTTTTTTTTTTTTTTTTTTTTTTTTTTTTTTTTTTTTTTTTTTTCCTTTCCATCAAAATTCTAAATCACACGATCTTATCATTGTTCTGTCTCGAGTTTTCGAGATGAATATATATACTTTGAAAGCAGGCGGATGGAAACCAGCATGTGGCAGTTTACAAGGCAAAAACGAAAGGAGAGCTTGCGTTAATTGAAAGATCATGAGAA
>NW_023358911.1:0-219 GCF_001411555.2 Juglans regia
GGGCAGGGCGAGATTTTCTCAAAAATCCACCCCCGAGTGGTCCTTCTTGTCAATTTATCTCGCAAGGCGGAGAAAACAAAAACGAGGGGTGCAACTCGAGGACTTCCCAGGAGGTCACCCATCCTAGTACTACTCTCGCCCAAGCACGCTTAACTGCGGAGTTCTGATGGGATCCGGTGCATTAGTGCTGGTATGATCGCACCCATCAAACTAAATACT
>NW_023358912.1:0-258 GCF_001411555.2 Juglans regia
CCCATGGCTTGCCATGGCAGCCCCATGGCTTGCCTTGACAGCCCCGTGGCAAGCCCCATGGCTCCCCATGGCTTGGCCCATGGCTTGCCCCAAGGCACGCCGCGACACACCCGTGGTGCTTTGCCTACCATGTCAAGCACACAAAGGTCCAACGAAGAACACCGTAGATCACACAAACTCTACAAAAGCAATCTTCCTTGTTGCCTCAAAAGATTGCAATACAACACTCACAACATGGCCCCCCAATGTTGCCACCCG
>NW_023358913.1:7500-8808 GCF_001411555.2 Juglans regia
GAGGCCAGCATCATCCGGATACCCCCGAGAGCAACAATGTGCGTAACACTGGGTGCCATAACACCATCCGCCGTGCACAAGCATGTTGCAAAGGAGGCATCCAAACAAATAGGCCCAACCGCCATGGGGTAGACTAGAGCACACGAGGGCTAGCCAACGTGAGAAAGCCCCTAGCACGACCGATTGCCCCCATCAACAAGCCCATGCGTGGCACTAAGTGCCACCAAATCCGTCCCTAAAGCACAAGCTTGTTGCTAGAAAGCAATCGAGAATGTAGGAATCACCCCCACGAAAACGAGCCCAAAAAACGGTCGTCGGGACATGGTCGGCCGGCGGCGGCCGCCGCCACAACCACCGCCGGCGGTGGTGGAGACGATACCCCCCCGCCGGTGGCATGGGGGGCGTGGCACACGCCCTTTCCATGGGCGCCAGGGGCATGCCCATGTGAGGGGGGCGGCATGGTCAGCCCTCCTGGCTGACCATGTTGGGGCTTGCATGCCCCCCCTAAAGAGCATTGAGAGCCAAATCCCAACCGGCAGGAGGAAACATCAAATGTCCGAGGAAACATAAAGGCCTTTTTTATCGAAATACTTTGAATTTGGACGAGATTTTTTGCAGGCATGCTTAGAAAAATCATATCTTGAAGTAGGAGCAAGCCTCACAATTTTTCGACATCGGGATTTTTTTATTTAATTTTTTGATTAAATAAATCCGAAAAATCAAAAAAAAAATGAAAATAAGGCAAAAATCGATAGGTGATGCTTGGAACACATCAATCTCAAGATGTATTGGAATGAATTTAAACCAATTTGGGTGGTTTCAATTGTCCAACAGAGACAAGTGTTAAGCCCCGTTCATGCACGTCGGGTGGCAACATTGGGGGGCCATGTTGGGAGTGTTGTATTGCAATCTTTTGAGGCAACAAGGAAGATTGCTTTTGTAGAGTTTGTGTGATCTACGGTGTTCTTCGTCGGACCTTTGTGTGCTTGACATGGTAGGCAAAACACCACGGGTGTGTCGCGGCGTGCCTTGGGGCAAGCCATGGGCCAAGCCATGGGGAGCCATGGGGCTTGCCACGGGGCTGTCAAGGCAAGCCATGGGGCTGCCATGGCAAGCCATGGGGCGTGCCGGCGGGGCTGTCAAGGCATGCCATGGGGCAAGCCACGGGGCTGTCAAGGCAAGCCATGGGGCATGCCGGTGGGGCTGCCAAGGCAAGCCATGGGGCTGTCAAGGCAAGCCATCGGGCTGCCAAGGCATGGCCCGTGGGCACCGTGCTAACCTCGCTGTGCATGCCATGGGGCTGTCAAG
>NW_023358914.1:0-219 GCF_001411555.2 Juglans regia
CAAACTAATTACTTAAAATTCATATAATCCTTGACCGACATACTAGCGTCCTTCCGATCCCAATCCAAACGGAGATCTGATCCAAACCCATGGCTACGCGATGGGCCGGGCGAGATTTTCCCAAAAATCCACTCCCGAGTGCTCCATCTTGTCAATTTATCTCGCAAGGCGGAAAAAACAAAAACGAGGGGTGCAACACGAGGACTTCCCAGGAGGTCA
>NW_023358915.1:0-263 GCF_001411555.2 Juglans regia
CAAAAAAAAAAAAAACCTCCTTATAGGTTTGTAAGTAGCTAGAAGTTTCTTATTTATGGGAAAAAAAAAAAAAAAAAAGGTAAGAGGAGTTAATTGGATGTGACTTTTTTACTTGAATTTATCCTATTGGTTGGAAAAGCATGAATTATACCCTATGTGGTATTTGTTGGGAATCGTATATGCCAATAACTTAGATCATCCACTAGAAAGTTCAATTAATTTTTAGCAATTAGTTCAAATAATAACAATGTCACTAACGATAT
>NW_023358917.1:0-289 GCF_001411555.2 Juglans regia
AAACTATTATTGTAAATGAACTAGGCCCAAAGAATATTCAGAAGCCCATCGAGCAAGCCCAATCTAATTGGGTTCATTACAAAAATTTATAAATTAAAGTTTAAGGCTTGTGGGACATCATTAGGTTGAAGAGCATGATTAAAACGATGCCAACATTTAAGAGCCATGTGTCCCTTTTTGCCACAAATTTGACAAATTTCAATTTTGTGAGGATCATGTGTAGGAGCCAAGCCAACAGATGCACGACTTTGAGACCCACAAGATTGTGCAGAGTGATGAGAGGGGCGGG
>NW_023358918.1:0-216 GCF_001411555.2 Juglans regia
AACCGCCATGGGGTAGACTAGAGCACCCGAGGGCTAGCCAACGTGAGAAAGCCCCTAGCACGACCGATTGCCCCCATCAACAAGCCCATGCGCGGCACTAGGTGCAACCAAATCCGTCCCTAAAGCACAAGCTTGTTGCTAGAAAGCAAGCGAGAATGTAGGAATCACCCCCACGAAAGCGAGCCCAAAAAACGGTCGTCGCCCGTCAAACCCCAT
>NW_023358919.1:0-229 GCF_001411555.2 Juglans regia
AGGAGGTGGCCTGTGAGGCTTGATGGTGGTGTCGTGGACTGCTCATGGAGGTGCGGTGGAGAGAAACTGAGGGAGAGAGAACTATTGGCTTCGGCTTGGTTGCGGGGAGAGAGAGCTACTGACTTTGGCTTGATTGCGGGGAGAGAGAGAGAGAGAGAGAGAGAGAGAGAGAGAGAGAGAGAGAGAGAGAGAGAGAGAGAGAGAGAGAGGAGGGGGGGGGGGGGGGGGG
>NW_023358920.1:0-272 GCF_001411555.2 Juglans regia
GCACAAAATTTAAAAGCATTTATTCGAGCAAAGAATGATTTTCTCGCAGTCCAGTTGTGCTGAGTATTGTTTGGGCCGGTCCGAGTCGTATTGGGCTATGAACATAGTATAGCCCAATACGTGATTCGCAACTAGATAACTTGTTCGGCCTGGATCATATGCCGTCGACTCGACACACAGAGGCTTATGTCTTCTAAGTTAGGCCTAATGTCTTGTGTACATCAAGTTGGGTCTAAAATCTTTTGTGTCTATCCTTAGCCCATCTCATCTCA
>NW_023358921.1:0-282 GCF_001411555.2 Juglans regia
GTGTATAGTTACTCCCCAAACTTAAGAGAGTAACTGTGCACATCCTAAAATCAAAACTTAATTTAGGGAACCGATGTAGATGAGTTTTCTTCACTTTTTTTTTTCCCTATAATTTGGCTAAGGATTAGTTGTAGGGATGCGGTCCATGCGGATGGGGATCCTCTTAGTGGTTCAATCCACTTCTTTACCTATTCTTGAACCTATTCCCTCCTCTACTCCTACACTGACCACACCTACAGATCCGAACCCCAATTCTTTTATTCCCTATTCAAACCCCACCCC
>NW_023358922.1:0-260 GCF_001411555.2 Juglans regia
TTGTAAGGTTGATAGTATGGAGTTTTGGTGGAATAGTATTCCAGACTGTATTTCTCAAACTGTTTGGTTTGATGAGTGTCTGTAATCGTTTGTTTTGACCATTTGATATCACTCTTTCTTTGTTACAGCTACTGAGGGTGGCTCAGAAGCATCAGAAACCCATTTGAAGGATATATCTTCACCAGGGAGTGCTGATAATGCGAAAAATAGAAAACCAGTTAGTAATATCATATTGCTCGATTAATATTTATAATACATTC
>NW_023358923.1:0-2376 GCF_001411555.2 Juglans regia
AGACCACAACATCAAACAAATTGAACCACACCCCAGCCAAGCACAAGGCTAGCTGAGCGTGTGGAAGCATTGTGTGGTGTCGAGCCTGCCCCGCTAGGCATGGGAAATAAGAGAAGAGAAAATAGTAACAATCGGGACAGTTGTTGAGGTCTCAGCCCCTTGGGAGCCAAGCCAAACCAGCAAACAACCCATCGTCGGCCGAGAGCACGCGTAGGAATCTAGTGCTAAGAAGCACCAAACACCATGCCACACTCACACCTCAAGGATGCCATGCACGAGGATCGAACCCCCACGAAGATCAACGCATCAAGAAGGAAACCGTATCAAGGTTCAACCCCATAGGAACAAGGCCATCAAGGTCCGGAAGCCACCTCAATGAAGCATGTGCGTAGCACTGGGTGCCATAACACCATCCGCCGTGCACATCTACGTCAAAGAGGAAGCAAACAAACACACAGGCCCGGCCACCATGCGGCCAACCAAATGTAAATGAAAAATGGAGATGCCCGTCAAACCCCATGGAAGCGAGGCCAGCATCATCCGGATACCCCCGAGAGCAACAATGTGCGTAGCACTGGGTGCCATAACACCATCCGCCGGGCCCAAGCATGTTGCAAAGGAGGCATCAAACAAATTTAGCCGCCCGTAGGGTAGACTAGAGCATAGAGGGCTAATAGCGTGAGAAAGCCCTATGCTTACGATAGGTGCGCCCCATCAACAAGCCCCATCCGGCGGTACCTAGGAATGCCCACCAAATCGTCTAAAAGCACAAACATTTGCTAGAAAGCAAAGCGAGAATGTGGGTTTTATGACGAGCCCAAAAAAGCGGTCGTGCTTGAGTCAAGCCCCATGGAATGAGGCCGACATCATCCGGGATGCAAAGAACAGCAATGTCGTGTAGCTGGGTGCCATAACACCATCGGCCGTGCACAAGCATGTTGCAAAGGAGGCATCAAAACAAATAGGCCCAACCGCCATGGGGTAGACTAGAGCACACGAGGGCTAGCCAACGTGAGAAAGCCCCTAGCACGACCGATTGCCCACATCAACAAGCCCATGCGTGGCACTAGGTGCCACCAAATCCGTCCCTAAAGCACAAGCTTGTTGCTAGAAAGCAATCGAGAATGTAGGAATCACCCCCACGAAAACGAGCCCAAAAAGCGGTCGTCGGGACATGGTCGGCCGGCGACGCCATATACAACCACTTGGCGTGGAGGCAATCTGCATGGGTGTGTAGGCATTATTTCGTGGCACACGCCCTTTCCATGGGCGCCAGGGGCATGCCCATGTGAGGGGGGCGGCATGGTCAGCCCTTCTGGCTGACCATGTTGGGGCTTGCATGCCCCCCCTAAAGAGCATTTAGAGCCAAATCCCAACCGGCAGGAGGAAACATCAAATGTCCGAGGAAACATAAAGGCCTTTTTTGTCGAAATACTTTGAATTTGGACGAGATTTTTTGCAGGCATGCTTAGAAAAATCATATCTTGAAGTAGGAGCAAGCCTCACAATTTTTCGACATCGGGATTTTTTTATTTAATTTTTTTGATTAAATAAATCCGAAAAATCAAAAAAAATCGAAAATAGGCAAAATCGATAGGTGATGCTTGGAACACATCCAAGATGTATTGGAATGAATTTAGGAAACCAATTTGGGTGGTTTCAATTGTCCAAAAGCACGAGACAAGTGTTCGCCCCCGTTCATGCACGTCGGGTGGCAACATTGGGGAGCCATGTTGTGAGTGTTGTATTGCAATCTTTTGAGGCAACAAGGAAGATTGCTTTTGTAGAGTTTGTGTGATCTACGGTGTTCTTCGTCGGACCTTTGTGTGCTTGACATGGTAGGCAAAGCACCACGGGTGTGTCGCGGCGTGCCTTGGGGCAAGCCATGGGCCAAGCCATGGGAGCCATGGGGCTTGCCACGGGGCTGTCAAGGCAAGCCATGGGGCTGCCATGGCAAGCCATGGGGCGTGCCGGCGGGGCTGTCAAGGCATGCCATGGGGCAAGCCCCGGGGCCGTCAAGGCAAGCCATGGAACGTACCGATTAGGTAGCAAAGACAAAAAATACATCATTTTATGAGCATGGCGGTGAACTTGATCTTAATACCTCATTGTGCATGCCATGTAAGAACGTCAAGGAAAGCCATGGGGCTGTCAAGGCATGGCCCGTGGGCACCGTGCTAACCTCGCTGTGCATGCCATGGGCATGCCATGGGCACCACCGAGGCAAGCCATGGGGCTGTCAAGGCATCGCCCGTGGGCACCGTGCTAACCTCGCTGTGCATGCCACGGGGCTGTCAAGGCAGGCCATGGGGCGTGCCATGGGGCTGTCAAGGCAAGCCATGGGGCATGCCCGCGGGGCTGTCGAGGCATGCCATG
>NW_023358924.1:0-232 GCF_001411555.2 Juglans regia
CGCGGAAGGTCACCTCCGCATAGCTAGTTAGCAGGCTGAGGTCTCGTTCGTTAACGGAATTAACCAGACAAATCGCTCCACCAACTAAGAACGGCCATGCACCAACACCCATAGAATCAAGAAAGAGCTCTCAGTCTGTCAATCCTTACTATGTCTGGACCTGGTAAGTTTCCCCGTGTTGAGTCAAATTAAGCCGCAGGCTCCACTCCTGGTGGTGCCCTTCCGTCAATTC
>NW_023358925.1:0-211 GCF_001411555.2 Juglans regia
CCGTGTTGAGTCAAATTAAGCCGCAGGCTCCACTCCTGGTGGTGCCCTTCCGTCAATTCCTTTAAGTTTCAGCCTTGCGACCATACTCCCCCCGGAACCCAAAGACCTTGATTTCTCATAAGGTGCCGGCGGAGTCCTTAAAGCAACATCCGCCGATCCCTGGTCGGCATCGTTTATGGTTGAGACTAGGACGGTATCTGATCGTCTTCGA
>NW_023358926.1:0-234 GCF_001411555.2 Juglans regia
GTGCGAGCGGGGCTGTCAAGGCATGGCCCGTGGGCACCGTCCTGCTGTCTTACTCGACCAACACCCTTTGCGGGAGCACGTCGTGCACCGATTTTGGACAAGTCCTTGTTGGTAACCTCGGCCAGGAAATCGTGGAAGGGGATGTGGGTTGAGGGGGAGGGACGAATCGAAGCGACACAGGGCTGAATCTCAGTGGATCGTGGCAGCAAGGCCACTCTGCCACTTACAATACCC
>NW_023358928.1:0-260 GCF_001411555.2 Juglans regia
TCAGTAAAATATTTTTTTTCAGTGATACTATCAGTAAAATTATCAAATTAGCAAGTCCCAAACTCTATATAGCCTCTCGTTTTAAGGTTTTTTAGAAATTGGAAAGGGGGATACATAATGTAACGACCCGATCCTATATTTTTAGGGATAAATTATAAATAAATTTTTTTAAAGCTCAATAAATGAGTTAAAGCGAATTATCAGATGATTTTTTTTAAAACCTAGAGTTAAGGCTCCATTATTATTATTATTTTTTTTTT
>NW_023358929.1:0-226 GCF_001411555.2 Juglans regia
AGGTTATATTTCGGTAAAAGATTTTCACTAAAGGTTAATATGAATATTTAGGAATTTTTAGTACTAAGTTTATGATTCACTTTTTCGAAGTGAATAGTAATCTCGATAAGCGCACCAATTGTAGTGTTTCGAAATCACAGTGTGGAATGTCCAAATTGGATTAGAGAAGTTTTATTTGGACACTTGGCAAGATCTTAGCCACACTTAGTGAATAATTTTAGACACT
>NW_023358930.1:0-216 GCF_001411555.2 Juglans regia
ATGCCATGGGGCTGTCAAGGCAAGCCATGGGGCTGTCAAGTCAGGCCATGGGGCTTGCCATGGGGCTGTCAAGGCAAGCCATGGGGCGTGCGAGCGGGGCTGTCAATGCAGGCCATGGGGCTTGCCACGGGGCTGCCAAGGCATGCCATGGGGCTTGCCACGGGGCTGTCAAGGCAAGCCACGGGGCTGCCAAGGCAGGCCATGGGGCGTGCGAGC
>NW_023358931.1:0-256 GCF_001411555.2 Juglans regia
TGGGTTTGGATCAGATCTCCGTTTGGATTGGGATCGGAAGGACGCTAGTATGTCGCTCAAGGATTATATGAATTTTAAGTAATTAGTTTGATGGGTGCGATCCTGCCAGCACTAATGCACCGGATCCCATCAGAACTCCGCAGTTAAGCGTGTTTGGGCGACAGTAGTACTAGGATGGGTGACCTCCTGGGAAGTCCTCGTGTTGCACCCCTCGTTTTTGTTTTTTCCGCCTTGCGAGATAAATTGACAAGAAGGA
>NW_023358932.1:5000-6263 GCF_001411555.2 Juglans regia
AGGAGGCATCCAAACAAATAGGCCCAGCCGCCATGGGGTAGACTAGAGCACCCGAGGGCTAGCCAACGTGAGAAAGCCCCTAGCACGACCGATTGCCCCCATCAACAAGCCCATGCGCGGCACTAGGTGCCACCAAATCAGTCCCTAAAGCACAAGCTTGTTGCTAGAAAGCAAGCGAGAATGTAGGAATCACCCCGGCGGTAGCGATTAGTGGCCGGTCAAACTATAAGGCGGGCCGGCATCATCGGATGCCCGAGCAACAATGGTAACGCTGGTGCCATAACATATCCGCCCGTGCACAAGCAGCACGGGAGGCATCAAACAAATAGGCCCAGCCACCGCTTCGCGCCGGTGGAACTAGAAACACCGCGAGGGCTAGCCAACGTGAGAAAGCCCCTAGCACGACCGATTGCCCCCATCAACAAGCCCATGCGTGGCACTAGGTGCCACCAAATCCGTCCCTAAAGCACAAGCTTGTTGCTAGAAAGCAATCGAGAATGTAGGAATCACCCCCACGAAAACGAGCCCAAAAAGCGGTCGTCGGGACATGGTCGGCCGGCGGCGGCCGCCGCCACAACCACCGCCGGCGGCGGTGGAGACGATACCCCCCCGCCGGTGGCATGGGGGGCGTGGCACACGCCCTTTCCATGGGCGCCAGGGGCATGCCCATGTGAGGGGGGCGGCATGGTCAGCCCTCCTGGCTGACCATGTTGGGGCTTGCATGCCCCCCCTAAAGAGCATTTAGAGCCAAATCCCAACCTGCAGGAGGAAACATCAAATGTCCGAGGAAACATAAAGGCCTTTTTTATCGAAATACTTTGAATTTGGACGAGATTTTTTGCAGGCATGCTTAGAAAAATCATATCTTGAAGTAGGAGCAAGCCTCACAATTTTTCGACATCGGGATTTTTTTATTTAATTTTTTTTGATTAAATAAATCCGAAAAATCAAAAAAAATCGAAAATAGGCAAAAATCGATAGGTGATGCTTGGAACACATCCAAGATGTATTGGAATGAATTTAGGAAACCAATTTGGGTAGTTTCAATTGTCCAAAAGCACGAGACAAGTGTTCGCCCCCGTTCATGCACGTCGGGTGGCAACATTGGGGGGCCATGTTGTGAGTGTTGTATTGCAATCTTTTGAGGCAACAAGGAAGATTGCTTTTGTAGAGTTTGTGTGATCTACGGTGTTCTTCGTCGGACCTTTGTGTGCTTGACATAGTAGGCAAAGCACCACGGGTGTGTCGCGGCGTGCCTTGGGG
>NW_023358933.1:0-230 GCF_001411555.2 Juglans regia
ATGGGGCTGTCAAGTCAGGCCATGGGGCTTGCCATGGGGCTGTCAAGGCAAGCCATGGGGCGTGCGAGCGGGGCTGTCAAGGCAGGCCATGGGGCTTGCCACGGGGCTGCCAAGGCATGCCATGGGGCTTGCCACGGCGCTGTCAAGGCAAGCCACGGGGCTGCCAAGGCAGGCCATGGGGCGTGCGAGCGGGGCTGCCAAGGCATGCCATGGGGCTTGCCACGGGGCTG
>NW_023358934.1:0-250 GCF_001411555.2 Juglans regia
AAGAAGGAAACCGTATCAAGGTTCAACCCCATGGGAACAAGGCCATCAAGGTCCGGAAGCCACCTCAATGAAGCATGTGCGTAGCACTGGGTGCCATAACACCTTCCGCCGTGCACATCTACGTCAAAGAGGAAGCAAACAAACACACAGGCCCGGCCACCATGCGGCCAACCAAATGTAAAATGAAAAATGGAGATGCCCGTCAAACCCCATGGAAGCGAGGCCAGCATCATCCGGATACCCCCGAGAG
>NW_023358935.1:0-227 GCF_001411555.2 Juglans regia
ATGTGCGTAGCACTGGGTGCCATAACACCATCCGCCGTGCACATCTACGTCAAAGAGGAAGCAAACAAACACACAGGCCCGGCCACCATGCGGCCAACCAAATGTAAAATGAAAAATGGAGATGCCCGTCAAACCCCGTGGAAGCGAGGCCAGCATCATCCGGATACCCCCGAGAGCAACAATGTGCGTAGCACTGGGTGCCATAACACCATCCGCCGTGCACAAGC
>NW_023358937.1:0-217 GCF_001411555.2 Juglans regia
GAGGTGGCGTGAAGGGGGCGCAAGGACGCAAAGAATGCCGTGGCTTGAGGTCGCACGTGGAGGTTAACGGTCGCGCGGGAGGAGCTGAAAACATAAGGGGGTGGTCGCCGGCCGGTATGGAAGAGGTTGGGAGGGGCGGTGGGGGGCATAGGTGGTGCACCACGGGGCCTGGGGCTGCAGAAGCAAATGAACGGGGGGGGGGGGGGGGGCGCGGGCG
>NW_023358938.1:0-228 GCF_001411555.2 Juglans regia
ATGGAGAAAAGTATCACAACAATTCAACTTGGAGTCAAGAATACACAAAATATGAAATATGGATGAAAAATTGGGATTAAAAACCCAAATTTCGGATTTGTATTGGTCAAAACAAGCCTGTACCGGCCGAAACAAGCAAGTATCGGTTCAGAATCGGCTTGTATCGGGGTTGAACTGGCCTGTATCGGGTCTGAACCGGCCTGTATCGGGGCTGAACCGCTCTGTTTC
>NW_023358939.1:0-278 GCF_001411555.2 Juglans regia
AAGGGAAAGAGAAGGTAGCCATGGCTCAGCCATTGCAGCACTCTTACAGGGTGGCGTTGAGGTTGGAACAGTCGCCTGAGTCTCGGTTTGGGTATGCTGGCAGGTTGGGTTAGAGTGGCACGTTTTCAGGACAAGAGACTGACAGAGTGGTGCGTCCAGTACAGTGGCAGGGGGGGGGGAGCAAAGGGGGCGGGACAGAGGGAGAGAATATGAATATTTTATTGGAAGCCAAGATGCAACTTGAAGATCTGCAAAACAAAATAGAGTGGTTAATTAGC
>NW_023358940.1:0-271 GCF_001411555.2 Juglans regia
TGGTTTTTGAGCTTCAACACCTGCAAAATTGGAATTGAGGTGATTATAGAAATTGGAATTGTCATCGAAACTTTCGTTATGCTTGTGATCCCAATGGTGGAGAATGAGAAGATATGCAAGCCTATGGTAGATCATTTCCATTGGAATGGATTTGAGTGAAACACAAACTGAAAACACATGAAAGTCGAGTGTTTATTTCCGTAAGGGTCTACGTATTTAGTTTACTCCATCTTCGAGTGAAAATGCTTACTAGGTAAATGTAAATTGTTTA
>NW_023358941.1:0-230 GCF_001411555.2 Juglans regia
CCAACTAGTAATTAGGTCCAAGAAACAAGAACAAGAGAAACACGGAAGGAATGAAAAAAAAAATGGCACGTGAATCAAGAAAATTATACGAATGAAACAGTAACAATAAGACAAGATACCAACTAGAATCACCCCCTTTGATGATAAGGCTCAAGAAAAAAAAACAAATCTCGAATTTTTTTTTTTTTTTTCACGAATTTTTTTTTTTTCCTTTTCCTTTCTTTTCTTTT
>NW_023358942.1:0-240 GCF_001411555.2 Juglans regia
GGTTTCAATTGTCCAAAAGCACGAGACAAGTGTTCGCCCCCGTTCATGCACGTCGGGTGGCAACATTGGGGGGCCATGTTGTGAGTGTTGTATTGCAATCTTTTTAGGCAACAAGGAAGATTGCTTTTGTAGAGTTTGTGTGATCTACGGTGTTCTTCGTCGGACCTTTGTGTGCTTGACATGGTAGGCAAAGCACCACGGGTGTGTCGCGGCGTGCCTTGGGGCAAGCCATGGGCCAAG
>NW_023358944.1:0-271 GCF_001411555.2 Juglans regia
CTGATTCCCATTACAGATTTGGAGTTCTATGGGTATTTTTGGTTCAATTAGTCTTCCAGCTTTGGTTTTTTTTTTTTTTTTTTTCGTGTTTGAATTGGAATCTATTGTGGTTTTAGTTGTTTGGTTCATGAGAAAACGAAGGAAAAAATGAGTTCTGACGTTGAATAAAGAAAATGATATGGGCACTGCAGACCTGTAGCAGACTTTCAGACCTGTAGCAGACTTTCATAGTTTCATCATGTTCCGTTCCTTTTTTTTCCGGCGGGGGGGG
>NW_023358945.1:0-242 GCF_001411555.2 Juglans regia
AAATGATATTAAGATTGGATGATGTAAGTGTAGGGTTGGATGATGGGTGATGCACGAGCATGAGGTATGGTAGGGTTTCCCGACTTGGCAAAAGGGTAATGGCGGCTAGGGGTTATCAAATTAGGAAGGGAGTTGGGGGCTAGGGGTAGCTCAATATGGGGTGTAGGGGTGGTGGCTAGGGTTGCCGAAATAGGGGAGTATGGGATTTAGGAAAGGTTCCTAATGATGATGGATGCAAAAGG
>NW_023358946.1:0-254 GCF_001411555.2 Juglans regia
TTGCCCCCATCAACAAGCCCATGCGCGGCACTAGGTGCCACCAAATCCGTCCCTAAAGCACAAGCTTGTTGCTAGAAAGCAAGCGAGAATGTAGGAATCACCCCTACGAAAGCGAGCCCAAAAAACGGTCGTCGCCCGTCAAACCCCATGGAAGCGAGGCCAGCATCATCCGGATACCCCCGAGAGCAACAATGTGCGTAGCACTGGGTGCCATAACACCATCCGCCGTGCACAAGCATGTTGCAAAGGAGGCA
>NW_023358947.1:0-230 GCF_001411555.2 Juglans regia
GAGCACGAGAACGCCCACATGGTCCATGACAACCAACGTAAACTCGAAGGCTTGCATGGTAACACGTGGACAACTTCAGAGTCCAGCCAGCACCCAAAGATGAGCGCCGACAAGGACAAGGGGCAACGAGAGGGACAAATTCCATCTTTGTAGGTATGCAACACAGGAACCCTTCGGTAGCCCAACATGCTATTCACACGAGGAGCAAAAATGAGGAGGAGCACGCCTAA
>NW_023358948.1:0-214 GCF_001411555.2 Juglans regia
CGGCCACCATGCGGCCAACCAAATGTAAAATGAAAAATGGAGATGCCCGTCAAACCCCATGGAAGCGAGGCCAGCATCATCCGGATACCCCCGAGAGCAACAATGGGCGGAGCACTGGGTGCCATAACACCATCCGCCGTGCACAAGCATGTTGCAAAGGAGGCATCCAAACAAATAGGCCCAACCGCCATGGGGTAGACTAGAGCACCCGAGG
>NW_023358949.1:0-224 GCF_001411555.2 Juglans regia
TGTCCTTTCGATATCATGGTCCACCGTCTTTGTGTTTTTGATATTATTTGTAAGCAAACAAAGTTCAAAATGATGAATCCGGTTACGGCATGGCTTGTACTTTTTTTTTATTTGTCATGTGCTAGATTGTTGGGCTAAGTTCAAACATTGGTCTTGTGCTAGATAAATACACTTTTAATGTTTCTTTTTTTTTATAAGTACACTTCTAATGTTTCTTAGCAGAG
>NW_023358952.1:0-20218 GCF_001411555.2 Juglans regia
CGATGGTGGACCGTCAGAACGGATCTATTCTGTGCATTTGTAGAACTCAAGTGCTACAAAATATATTAAAAATGTTAATTGTAATATGTATACATATAATGTATAAAACGAATATGAGTGTAAATAATTTAAAGATATAAATGTAAAATACCTGATAATCTGGAGATGCGAAAAGATCACAACACTTTCTCCAATCATCTAACTTCATCTGCTGAAAAGGAGACTGCGCAGCCTCTTCCAACGTCTCAAACTTCTTGAAGTGGTCATGACATCGTCCTTTTGTGACGTCGGAATAGTGTAGCCATCAACTCATTCACGGTTCTCAAATCCTCACTACGGCCAAAGTCGAGGTCGAATTCATCCTAACAAGGGAATCAGGTAAAAAATATAATATATTAATCTAAGTGAAAAAAATGTACTGAAAAGTAAACTCACTAGCACACGACTTCGAATGTGCTCCTTAATCTCATTCGGAACATCTCGCCATGAGCGCACATAAAATGGAGCATAAGCTCGAACTACTGTGCCAATATAGGAGGAAAGCGCTGCTGCACTATAATCCACTCCTCCAGTGGAATTATCAGGAATTGTGATCTTCAGTTTACCGTGCCTTCTATTTTTTTCAAGAGAGATTCCACGTGTATAGCCACGACCGCGGCGTGCAGATGCATCAACTACATGATAATAATAGATATACTATAATTATAATTATATAGTTATTGAGAAAAAATTATTAACTATATATATAATTATTCCTTACTGGTAGGTGTCGACTGGCTGTTGTTCTCTTCTGTGTTAGCTTGATCTTCAGGAACGGATTCCTCGAGTGGGGAGTCCTCAATGGATTCAGGACTTGGACTTGGCGGAGGCACATTTCTTCGTTGTCGTTTTGGTGGCATTCTTTAAAATAATTAATTATATCAAAGAAAATTAATTAGAAGAAATTATGAAAATTTAAGATATTTTATAGTCACCTATATAAATAAAATATTTAGTACTTTTACTCTTCAGATGAATTTTCCATAGTTGTTTCAGAATCTCCATCAATAACATCTTCGTCATCATTATCCACCTCATGCCCGGATTCTGATTCGTATTCATCTTCTGACTCGTCTTCTTCATCTTCCTCCAAACTGACTTGAATTGAATGATCATTTAATACAGACGGGTCGAGATGTACGGGTGGGACATCATCTCTACACAAGGGGAGCAACTCGAGTGCACCGAGGTCAACAAACAAGTTAATACCCTCTCCATCTTCCTGGTATGCCTCAACAATCGGATTGTCATCTTCATCTCCACTATTCTCGTAATCTGCACTCGTTCCTGCTTCATATATATTTCGAGGAACAAATTTTTGTACGACTTGCCAAGTTATCTCCCCACTATCTTCATCAGTACTTTTCATTGGATCAATCAAGTAATAGACTTGGGTAGCTTGACAAGCCAATACGAATGGATCATCTTCGTACCATTTAGATGCAGTATTGACACTCGTAAAGTGATTATCTCTATGTATCGAAACCCGACCACCGCCTAGATCCCACCAATCACATTTGAAGACATATGTTACAGACCCACCCAGATATTTCAATCCGATAATATCACGTATGACACCATAATAGTCAATATCATCTGTTCCATGACTCCCCTCGACCAACACACCACAGTTTTGAGTCTTTCTATTACGTTCACGGTCCAAAGTATGGAATCTATAACCTCGAACCGTGCATGCAGTATATCGAAGTGCTCTATTTGAGGGACCACGGGCCAATGCATACAATTCAGAAGAAATTGATCCGGGATCACGAGCACGTTGTTCCAAAATCTAAAAATTGAAATAGTATATATTTATTATTTTATTATCCAGAGTTAAAAATTTCACAATATAACATATATATAATTTTAGTTCATACACGTTCTTCAAACCATCCGGGAAATTCTTCCTCGTGTCTTGCCTCTATATTTTCTACGCCTTCCGTTCTAAGTTTGTCCATGTGGTCACTGTTATAACATATTGCAAAAGAAGTATATTTTGAGCACAACAATTCTAATTAAGCCTCTGCTATTGAACCCTCAGCTTTGGCTTTATTCCCAACAGTGCGCTTTAATCGACCCAAATATCTTTCAACTGGATACATCCAACGGAACTGCACCGGTCCACCCAGAAGTACCTCTCGCGGTAAATGTATTGCTAAATGGACCATGACATCAAAAAATGATGGTGGAAAGATCTGCTCGAATTTACATAGTATAGTAGCAATGTCTTCTTCCAATTTCGACAACACATCTCGATTTACTACCCGAGGGCACAAATCCTTGAAAAACATACATAGTTTAGATATGGCGACACGTACATTAGATGTCAGCTTCCCACGAATTCCCACAGGTAATAACTTCTGCAAAAATACGTGACAATCATGACTTTTCAATCCATTGATTTTCCAATCATCAGGACTCACGCATCTACCAATATTTGAAGCATAACCATCTGGCAACTTCACACCTTGCAACCATTTACAGAAATCAATCCTCTCCTCCCTCGTCATCGTAAAACATGCATGCGGCATGACCACCCTGTTGCCTTCCACCCGCAAATGCAGATTATGTTTAATTCCCATTCTCTCAAGATCTTTCCTCGTCTTGATCGTGTCTTTCGTCTTTTTGTTAATACTCATCAATGTACCCAGTATATTATCACAAATATTCTTCTCTATGTGCATTACATCCAAACTATGTCGCAACTTGCATGACGACCAATACGGCAAATAAAAAAAAATACTACGTTTTGTCCAATTCAATTCTGATACGGCTCGTTTTCTCTTGTTCTTTCCCCGACCTTTGCCAAAATTGTTCGCTCTAACATGTTGCAGTTGTTTCACTATCTCTTCTCTAGACAACTCTTTTGGTGCAATCCTATCCTCTACTCTCCCATCAAACTTGGCACATTCTCTTCTCCATGCATGATTTGCTGGTAAATAACGTCGATGACACATAAAACACAACTTCTGAGAAAATTTTAGCCACTCACTAGCAGTTTCTTTATTACACGTCGGACACGCTAACTTCCCTTTCGTACTCCAGCCGGAAAGATTCCCATACGCCGGAAAATCATTTATGGTCCACATTACCGCAGCATGCATCTGAAAAGATGTCGACTTAGATGCATCATAAGTTCTAACCCCTGTTTCCCATAACTCTTTCAGCTCTTCAATCAACGGCTGCATGAATACGTCAATATCATTCCCAGGTGATCTAGGGCCAGGGATGAGTAAAGTTAACAAAAAGTTTGGCGCCTTCATGCACCTCCATGGTGGAAGATTGTACGGAATCAATACAACGGGCCAAGTGCTATAACTTGTACTCATATTCCCAAAAGGGTTGAATCCATCGGTTGTGAGTCCCAGGCGCACATTCCGAGCTTCTAACCCGAACTCTGGATACTGATTATCGAAAGACTGCCACGCAAGTGAATCAGCTGGATGCCTCATATACCCGTCATTCTTAACTCTTTTCTCCTCGTGCCACCTCATATCATGAGCTGTTTTCTTACACATATATAGTCTTTGCAACCTAGGTTTCAAGGGAAAATACCGCAACACCTTAACCGGCACGTTTTTCTTACCTTTCCACCTCGACTCTCCACATACAGGACATGCTTGTTTCTCCTTGTTCTCCTTCCAGAACAATACACAATCATTCTTGCATGCATGTATGGACTTGTACTCAAATCCTAATCCCTTTCTCAACTGTTTCGCTTCATAAAAGTTCTTAGGCAATGCAGACCCTTCGGGAAGCACCTCGTTAAATAAGTCCAATACCATGTTTATTGCTTTCGTCGACATCCCACACAATGATTTTATGTGAAGCAACCGCACAATAAACGACATTTTGGAATGTTTTGTACAACCTGGGTAAAGCTCGCGCTTTGCATCTTCCCACAGTGAAGGAAAATTTTGACAATCAGTCCCTGATCCACCACTTGAGGCATTGTCGTTAACCTCATCCATAAACATCCCAGCTCCAATGTCACCCAACATCTCCTCCATCTCATCATGCTCATAATCATCATCCATGTGCCGTAAATAATTGTGATGATCGACCAATACATCTGCTGACCCTTCATACGGCTCACCATGCAGTACCCATCGCGTATACCCCAGATCCATACCGTTCACAAATATATGACGCTCTACTTCATCCAATCCTATCGCACACAAATTTTTACACCCTCGACATGGACACTTAATGTAACCACGACTATCAGCAGAGGCCCGTGCAAAATCAATGAAAGTTCTTACTCCACATGCATAGGGTACGTAATCCTTTCCAAGTCTATCGTCCAGAACGCATCCAATTTTTGTCCATTTCTAAAAACATCCAGATATTAATAACACGTACATTGAAAATTCACATGCATGTCTTGCCTCCAATTCTCATTACTTTTTTGATAAGGTAGTTGGTCCTATCCCATTCGAGATTATATTCTCCATATTACACAAATCTCGTCACTCTACTAATTTCCACGTTAGTAGAAATTCCGGCAGCACCTCCCCATAATTCTCCAAGTATACATGTTCAAATATCGGGATTGTGACCCTACGAACAGTATACCCGAAGAACAATAGAAGAAGATACCGAAACTTCATATTAAACGTGGAAAGTAGCGAGTAACAAAAATGTGTAATACAGATAATATAATCTCAAACTGTCCACACTGGACAATTCAGGAATCAGTGGACACATAAATGTACACTGATTCCCAAACGGGTCTAAGGGTATTTATGCAATGTCACACGCATCTAGCAAAAAATCATACAACAATATCTCCATGTTGTTTAAATTAACAATGTCACCTTCAAGTAGTGTTATATTGTTAAACTAAAGAGGGATGGAAGATTATGTGACCCTACGTTTCGTGTCTTGTACACAACGAGAGAGAATAATCTTGAAGAAATGTTTAAATTTTAGTCTAATTACTTAACCGTCACAAACTGTCCGACCTTGACAACTCTCAAGGCCGAAGAGACTATGACAGTCAAGCAATTAAATTGAAATTTCAACATTTCTTCAAGATTATATTCCCTCGTTGTGTACAAGATCATTATTCTTAAAGTATAATTTTAATTGTTATACTTAATTTCAAAGGTTATACTATAATTTTAATTATTATAATTCTTAAAGAGTTACTTTTATGCTTGTTATTACTTATATATTAATTATTATTATAAATATTTAATTATCGTACTTAAATTTCAAAGGTTATACAATAATTTTAATTATTATAATTCTTAAAGAGTTACTTTTATGCTTGTTATTACTTATATATTAATTATTATTATAAATATTTAATTATCATACTTAAATTTCAATGGTTATACAATAATTTTAATTATTATAATTCTTAAAGAGTTACTTTTATCCTTGTTATTACTTATATATTAATTATTATTATAAATATTTAATTATCATACTTAAATTTCAATGGTTATACAATAATTTTAATTATTATAATTCTTAAAGAGTTACTTTTATGCTTGTTATTACTTATATATTAATTATTATTATAAATATTTAATTATCATACTTAAATTTCAATGGTTATACAATAATTTTAATTATTATAATTCTTAAAGAGTTACTTTTATGCTTGTTATTACTTATATATTAAATATTATTATAAATATTTAATTATCATACTTAAATTTCAATGGTTATACAATAATTTTAATTATTATAATTCTTAAAGAGTTACTTTTATGCTTGTTATTACTTAATTTCAAATATTATTATCACAATTTTTCAAATCCATATCGCAACATATTCACAATAACTCACAATATATTCACAAAATAACATGCCACATGTATTAACATATTTCTAAACTTGAGTAAGCAATAAACATGTATTAACAAAGCCTAATGACAATATATTTTTAATAATAAACACAATATTTCAAATTTATATCACAACATATTTAGAATAACTCACAAACTATTTACAAACTATACAAACAATAATCACAATATGAGAAAAAGTAAGCATCAAATCACAACAACATATTGATAAAGTTTAGAAATATACCTAGCACTCACAATATCCTCTTACAAATCAAAATCTTCAAACTTCCCAAAACAAGCAGTCCTTCAAAAAAATACAACACAAACTTATTAGAAATATTCTATAACAAAAACACATTCTATAAATATCATAAAATTTAAATAAAGACAAGAAATAAAAATATTATCTTACCAAAACTCAACTCTCTCTCTCTCTCTAACTCAACTCTCTCTCACTCTAACTCTCTCTCTCTCTCTCTCTCTCTCTCTCTCTCGTCGAAATCTCTCTCTCTCTCTCGCTCTCTTTCTCTTTCTGTTGCGCGCACGGGAGAAAAGAAATAATGGGCATCCTCCCGTGCGCGTACTGATTAAGTTCTAAAATTATTAGTTTAAACGTTCGAACGTTAATTCTAAAATTATTCCCGCCCAGAACGTTCGGACGTTTAAAATACACGTTCGAACGTACCCTTCTTATGATATAACATGAAATCTAGCGGGAAAGTTCCCGCACTTTCCTCATATATGTTCGAATGTATCACAATTTCTCGTTCGAACGTTCTTAGATTTATAGATAAACGTTCGAACATACTACTTAAACGTCCGAACGTACATTTCATGAAAGTGTTACCATATTTGAGCGGGAAATCTCCCGCACTAATTTGACTAACGTTCGAACGTTGACGGATTTGATGTTCGAACGTATAGTATAAACGTCCTTACGTCTAAATAATCACACAGATATTAAACATCGAGCGGGAAAATTCCCGCCTCTTAGTTTAACGTTCGAACGTTAACTTCAAACGTTCGAACGTAAGATTCCTACTATACTTAACTTATAATATAATATATATACTACATTGTATAGTACTTTGTGCATAATATAATTTATATATTATGCACAAAATATGTGTTTTTCTAAATTACTTATATTTATACTAGTTAAATAATATATTTATACTATAATATTAAGACTAAATTTACTAATAATAGTTTAGTATATGACTATATGTAAATATCATACTACAAAAAATTTACAATATTACTACCATGTTGTTCTAAATTACTAATGTATAAATATAATAGCATGTAATACTAATGTATATATAATATACTATAAACACTAAGATGCATAATAACATCAACATGTAATATTGTAATGCATATACTAATGGATAAACACTAATCTATAAATTTATAATAACATATAATACTAATGTATAATAACTAAAGTATTATTCATATCAATTTTATATAACAATATCTTGTATTAATTATATTTTTGACCTAATAAATTCTCAACATATTCATTTTGATAAATATATTAGTAATTCTAATATACATTAGTATAATAATTAGATTTATGGCCTAATACTAATACTATTAGTAAACCACTTTAAGCCTATATATAAATTACTATATAAAGCACTATAGTATTAATTACTAACCCTATATTACTATGTGATACTATTAACTATAGTGATATATTAGTATTAGACATTAGTATACTAATACTATCAGTGATATAGCTAGTGTAATATAATAATATTTATACTAATACTATTATATAGTTATACTAAATTAAAATCACTATAGCAAATATTAATATATAGTTATGCTAATCGCTATAACTAATACTAATACTAATATAGACTAGAGTTATAACTTATAGTATTATAACTTATACTAATATATTATATAGTTATACTAAATCACTATAACTAATACTAATATAGTTATACTAATCACTATAATAGTGATATAGTATTAATAATAACTAATACTAATATAATTATTAGTATAACTAATATTTATATATATTAATATATATATATCAAGTATAAGAGATTAGAGATTTAATATATATATATATCAAGTATATTAGTTTATTATTAATATTTCGGTGCTTTTTTTTAATATTCATATATAATAATATATATCATATATTTTTTTTTATAAATTTTCATATATATATAATATATAAAATAAATTTATATTAGTTAGTATACTACTATACAATACGGCGTCGTACTAATACTAATATAGACTACAGTTATAACTTATAGTATTATAACTTATACTAATATATTATATAGTTATACTAAATCACTATAACTAATACTAATATAGTTATACTAATCACTATAATAGTGATATAGTATTAATATCACTATTAGTATAATCCTATAATATATAGTATTAATAATAACTAATACTAATATAATTATTAGTATAACTAATATTTATATAATATATATATCAAGTATAAGAGATTAGAGATTTAATATATATATATATATCAAGTATATTAGTTTATTATTAATATTTCGGTGCTTTTTTTTTAATATTCATATATAATAATATATATCATATATTTTTTTTTATAAATTTTCATATATATATAATATATAAAATAGATTTATATTAGTTAGTATACTACTATACAATACGGCGTCGTACTAATACTAATACTAATATAGACTACAGTTATAACTTATAGTATTATAACTTATACTAATATATTATATAGTTATACTAAATCAGTATAACTAATACTAATATAGTTATACTAATCACTATAATAGTGATATAGTATTAATATCACTATTAGTATAATACTATAATATATAGTATTAATAATAACTAATACTAATATAATTATTAGTATAACTAATATTTATATAATATATATATCAAGTATAAGAGATTAGAGATTTAATATATATATATATATATATATCAAGTATATTAGTTTATTATTAATATTTCGGTGCTTTTTTTTAATATTCATATATAATAATATATATCATATATATTTTTTTATAAATTTTCATATATATATATAATATATAAAATAGATTTATATTAATTAGTATACTACTATACAATACGGCGTCGTTTCTATTGCAATAGGACTTTCTTTTTAATTTTTGAATGCATGTTATTATGTTACTTGTTTTATTTAGTTGTATTTCTTGTTATAATCAAAAGTTTAATTAATTTAGATTGTAATGTTGAGAAAATTGAAATTTAAAAGCTCACAAATTTTTTTTTAAAAAAAAAGTGGGTCAAATATGAAGTTAAAAAAGATAAAAAAAAATAATAAAAAAATCCGACTCCGCTCCGACAAGTCGGAGTCGGAGTCGGAGCGGATTTTATATATTGCTAAACTTTATAAATATAAGAAGCACTCACAAAAAAACCAATAATCTAATTGTCAATAATATTATATAACATCCTAATATATAACTTAAACATTTATAATATAATATATTATATTGACAAACGTTCGAACGTAATAATAAGTACGTTCGATGTATATAAGGCCAAAACCGAACGTCGAAACGCATTTCCCTGCCCGTATCCATCGTCTTCTCCGTTATTTGCCGCCACGCCGCCGTCACCGCCGCCGTCAACTCTGCCACAACCGTCACTAAAAGGTAGGCATTCATTTTTTATGCAAATAACATGTATTTTATTGAGATTTAGATTGACATTTGGATTGAGTTTGGTTTAAAACCGGATAAATATTACCGGATTTTCAACATCATTTTCCGGCCACCACGACCAGTCATTGGCCGAATAGTCACCGTAGAAATGTTTCTTGAAGTGTATACTTCATTTACATGGTGACATTTCGGCATTTAGACCCTTGTAGAGAAATTTTCGAGATTTCAATAATGGCTGAGTCGACTCAGCCATTCTGCGTCAAAACGTTCGAACGTTTCACCAAGACATTCGAACGTACGACGTTTAAATTACCGAGCCGTTACAGCTTCCATGTTCGAACGTTAATCGTCTTACATTCGGACGTGAATATTATTAAACGACATATGTTCGAACGTTAATATTTACTTTCGCACGTAAATCACATACGGTCGGACGTTTAATTATAACATCCGAACGTAGTGATTTTCTACATTATTCATGCTTCGACGTTCGGACGTTCATATTTACGTTCACACGTAAAACAAATACGTTCGAACTTAAATTCGAACGTATTTGTTTACTGCTTATGTTCGAACGTACATCTGTACATTCGAACGTATTTGTTTTACGTTTGAACGTAAATTTATTTACATTATTTTACGTGCGAACGTATAAGTTAACGTCCGAACGTTTTTATCTTTAACGTTCGAACGTTAAAGATAAAACGTTCGAACGTTAATCCAGAGCATCTTAAAATTAATACAAAAAAATGCATTATTCTAAATAATTTTTTTTTCCTTTTCTATTTTCAGGATATGGCTCTTCCACTGCATACACGAAAACGAGGGAGGGAAGGAGCCACGTCGGACACTGCCCGTATCGGAGCTCGTACTGTTATGGTAGAGAGAGAGGTCTTAATTAATGAGTTCGACGAACTCTGTTGGCAGCAGACGAACCTAAGAGATGTTTTCCTCAGTAGAGGCTGGGGAAATATCTGCACATTGAGGGGGAAGGTATACCCCTCAATGGTTCAAGAATTCTATATGGGGATGTGTGACATGCCTCCGGATGCATCCTCTCACACCGTGACTGTACGCGGTGTTTCCATTGAGGTATCGGCAGATGTCATCGGCGAGCACATCGGGATTCATCGAGGTGCTCAGACATTTACACACTCAACACCCCGTGAGGATGTAGGCACTTCTGCATCATCTACTGGCCGGGGATGTGAGCCAGCATCAGCCGATGATGCAGGCCAGTCAGAGGCTGAGGATACTGGCGTCGAGGCTCGGGATGATGACCGAGACGAAGATTTCTACATCCTCACCGGGAGGGATCGCATGCAGATCGAGCGGAAGAACGCCTTCAACCAGAACCATCTGCTGCATTTCTTCCGCATGTTGCACCTTATTGTTGCAACAAATGTCGATCCTGTGGCTCATAAAACCACATTTAGTCGGCTTCGGGCACAATTTTTGATACGAGTGGCACGTGGAGATCCTATAGATTTGCCACTGCACATTTTTGAGAGGATCCGTTACGAGGCGAGCATCGTCTCCACGGATAATCTCCCATATGGTGTCCTCATCAGCCGACTATTACTTGCACGGGGAGTGCCGACCCAGCCAGAGGAGCGGGTCAAAGATCAGATGAGCCCCCTCGACATGACCACGCATCGGCGTAGCATTGGACAGGCGAGGGGACGTCAGCCACCCCCTGTAGAGGATCTAGTTCCTCCGACGCAGCCTGAGCCAGGTCATGTCGGGAGTAGTAGTCAGCATACGCCGAGTACATCTGCAGGAGATGTGCGGCCTGCTTGGGTTGATGCGGTCATCTCACAGCTGACTGCGCATATTGATCATAAGATCGATCGATCGCTCGAGGCTATATCGGCGTCTGTTGCCGAACTCACCCATCGTGTAACTATCCTCAACGACAAGGTTGATACCTTGACTGAGGAAGTACGGAGTTCGACTTTTGCGGATAACGTTATCATCTGACTGTTGTTTACTACGTTCTATCAATTTTTGTATTTTATTTTTAATATTTGTAACGAAAAATATTATGGAATATTTTTATCGTTTTTTCATTTCAATTTTTAATCTTCTTTGATGTTATAGTTTTCAACTTTAATACTAAATCACTGCATTTCAAATATATATAAATCAATAATATATATTTATATATTACAAAGTGTGTATATATAAATATATACAATTCAATTTTTTAGACTTGTTCACAAATTATGCACAATAAAAATACATAATTTTTAAATTAAAGTCATTTAATTTAAATTTACAATGAACGTTCGAACGTTAGTAATTACCGTTCGCATGTTGGCGGAAAACATTTTACGTTCGAACGTAAAATTAATAACATTCGAACGGTTGCGCCAAAACATTTTACGTTCCAACGTAAACAGACATAACGTTCGAACGTATATGTGACGTTCGAACGCATATTTCCCATACGTTCGAATGTAAAAAAATCTCATTCTATCTTTAGTGACGGTTTCCAAAAACTGTCACAGAAAATGCCTTTTAGTGACGGTCTAGGGACTGTCACAATTTTCCAACCGTCACTAAAAAGCAATTGTGTTGTAGTGTATTAGATCTTAGTTAAAATTCTATAAACGACACTAATTAGTTTCAATCAATTATTGCGGTCAAATCCTTAAAGATTTTGAATTTTGCTCGCAATGAATTGACGGGATCCTTTCCAACTGAAGGAATGCAATTTTTAGCTTATGTTAGAAAAATACATCAAATTCTACAACGGAAGTAATATTACATTGTTAGCAAATCTTAAATCTAGTATAGTTGTTCTATTGATTTTCGTCGTTGTCATAGTTCTTCCGAAATTATCCCATCGATGGTGCAATATGCTACTTGGTAGAAAGTCAGAAAGCCAGAACAACATCCATATGTTCCACAACTTAAAATATTGGGACTAGAGAGACACACTTTAGAGAGAGATTTTCACCTTTTTTGTCATGCTTAACATGGAGATGAGGTGCTACTAAATATTATACATCCACCTCCATGTAACCTACGGCTGGACATTTAAGCCCAGCCAAATGGCTTTATTGGCCATTGCATAACTCCTAGCGTTATGTTAGGCATTACATGCCTTGGCAACATAATATAAGCTTAAATTTGACTTAACAACAACAAATACTCTACTCTAATTGAATAAAATACCAAAATTATTTAGGTTTGGACAACATTTTAAACTTGAATTTCATATTAGCTTAATAACAAAAGAATTTGAAATCATTAATTTGATAATCTAATTCTAAATCATTGACGTTAAGGCAATGAAGATGCTCACAAGTACTGATACTAATGGCAGCGTGAAATATATATGTTATTACAACAAATTCTATTATGCTATAGTTAAAATGTTATCATTTTTTTAATGTTATGTAGAACTAGCATATCTATGTGATGTATCGCGTAGGAAATTAATCACTCTCAGCTCTAGTTATATGATGATTTTTGTCTTTTTTGCTTTCATTTTTTTAAAGTATTTATATATTTTTTAAAAATAAAAAAAATCATAAATTCATTTAAAAATACTTCTTTAATTATTAAGTAAAAAAATTAAAAAAAAGAAAAGAAAATACAATTCAATAGAAACTTTATGTAGAAATAGTATTTTTCATTATATATATATATATATATATGTATTTATGTATGTAGAGTGGTGCTACTCCCACCGTTGGGAGCTCCCACTGGCCACTGGCTCCTGCTAGTGCTTTTGAAATGAGTTTTGTTTTTTTTTTTTTACATATATTTTTTTAACATATTTTAATATATTTAAAAAAATAAAAAAAAATTCATAATATTATTAAAATATATATACTTAATCATTAAGTAAAAAAATAATAATAAAAAAATAAAAAACTTATAATAATAAAAATTAACGATAGAAATTAACTATAAGAATAATATTTTTCATATATGTATAATCAATTTATAATCTCATATATAATTTTTTTTTTCTTATAATTAATTTTTTCATACATTTATTAGCTGCAGTCAAATCAAAGCTGGTGTATATGTCGATTTTTCAGCATGTTATTAATCCTTCTCGTTGGCATTTGAACAATACTTTTAATGCATAGAGTACATGTGCGGTTTAAATGAAATGTGATAAGATAATTTTAAATAAAAATTAATAATTAAATAAAATATTATTAAAATTTTTTTAAATATTTTCATTATTTTAAAATTTAAAAAAAATTAAATTTTTATTATATTTAATATAAAAATTTATGAAAATTTTAATAATAAAATTAGATGAAATGGTTTTATATCCGAACTGTATTACTAATTAAACAGTACTTGTGTGCCGCTTTGAGATTCGCATGGGTTAACCCTTAGCTAGGGGTGTTTTTGAGCCATGCTAGCTGCAGGTGCACGTCGCTTTAATTATCAATATTTTTAGAAGTATTCTTACACGTGTATTTTTAAATGATGTGAGTGGAAAGCTTCTTTTAATATTTTATTTTTCTTTCTTTCTTTCTTTTTAATTGTTGTTGTGTTGTGTCTTCCGATAATTTTCTTGCAAGGTGGCCGTACTTTCGAAAGGCTATGCGTATTGAAAAATCTGAAGACATTGAATCTTGATAGAAATGGCTTTAATGACAGCATCATACCATCTCTAAGTGGGCTTACATCTCTTACGACATTGAGTCTTGCGTTTAATGATTTACAAGGAGGAGGTGAAGGTAATATTATTGATCATGATAATTAATTCTCTCACAATAATCCATATATGTTTGTTTTAAACTGTTTCTAATGGACTTAATAATTAGTTATTTACAAGGAGGAGGTGAAGGTAATATTAATGAATATTACGTCATGTTGTCCAAATATTTGCTAGATTACATACTGATGAATTAGTCTTTGTGGTTGGCATTTCAAGCATGCGGCCACTTATTATCAAACAAATGCTGGTCCAAAGCCCACTTAATTTTTCAAGTGCCCATTGTTTTCAAGTATACATGTGATATATTAACCCACTTATGTTTTCAAGTCCACTTAATTAATTTTTTTAGGAAACAAAAGCTTTTTTTTCAAGTCCACTTATTATGTTTTCTTAATCAATTAGTTTTTTTTTTTATATATTTTTTTATATCCTTAAATTTTATAAAAAAAAAATTACAACATTATTAAAAAATAATTTCTTAATCATTGAGTAGATATTAGATATTTCTCACTATTATACTAGTCTTCTTTTCCGTATGTATAATACATACATACATACATACATACATATATATATATATATATATATATATGATTTATTAATTTGCAATCCATCTTTTGACCCGTTTCTAACGGACTTGCGTACATCCCTTACAAGGAGTGGTTATGGTACAGAATATTATATATTAATTTATAATCTGTCTAAGTTCCTCAATCAACTGTTTAGCTTGCTGGACAATGGCATTATATATATTAACAAAAACTTATTTTTCAAGTCCACTTATTATGTTTTCTTAATTAATTAGTTTTTTTCCATATATTTTTTTATATCCTTAAATTTTTATAAAAAAAATTACAACAGTATTAAAAAATAATTTCTTAATCATTGAGTAAGAAAAAATTAATTTCCTAATAAAAATGATACCAAATTGATATTTTCTATTTTGGAAAACTAAATTAATTAATAGTGGACGGTTGTCGAATGATAAAAAAGGAAAGTGGATAATCACGGATATGGGTTTTACGTATTTGAAATCTTGTGCTTTGGCAGATGTATGTGGATCAATTCAACATGCAATTAGAATGGGATGGTTTAATGGGTCCGTTCAATAAAATCCTTTTCTTTTTCTTTTTTTAATTCTAATCCATTATAGTTGCTTGTGCTTCACTACAATTTGTCTGTCTGGAGAGATGATATTATTTTATTTCTATTATTTCAATAATTCCCAAGGGCTTCTTGCCTATTTCTATGCATTCGCATAAAACGTACACCACAATAGACCATATTTTAAACTATAGATTACGAAGAGGTTTTGGTATGTAATATCCTATACGCTTGTATTTACATGGGTCTAAAGCCCTTATTCAACTACGCATAACATGAATTCCATCCAATTATTTTTTCTTTCTTTAATTAGCTGAAGCAGTAGTAGTAGTGCTTCAAATACTCTCAGAGAAGCCACCCAAAGTAATGTGTGCTCTGAAGATGGGATTGTAATGATACATCTACACTTTTTCTTAATATTCATTCTAATTGTATTGGTTTTTTCTTCGTTTCATAAAAAAATAAATTAATAAATTATTAACTACAGGTTGGAAAATGTTGTCAAGATTGGAGAATCTGGAGACATTAGATCTCAGTTTCAATGCCCTCAACGACACTAGTTTTCTTCAATCAATTGCTGCAGTCAAATCTCTTAAGACTCTCAATCTTAAACGCAATAAGTTGACAGGATCATTTCCAACCAAAGGTATGTTAATTTTGTAGGACGTCATTTGTCAGATTACATGTATATAATATGTGACATATATAGCATGCATGTTAATTAAAAAAAAATTACCAGAATTAATCTCTCTTTGGCATTTGAACAATAATTTTAATGCATAGATTCGTAGGCTTTGAGATACAAGTGAATTACATTTGTATGTACCGCTTGGAATCAAATGTCAACATTATTTAGATTTGGACAAGATTTTAAACTTGAATTTCATATTAACTTAGAAACAAAAAAAAAAAAAAAAATTGAAATCATAAGATTGATTTGATAATCTAAATCTAAATTATTGACATTAAGAGAATGATGATACTCATCAGTACTGACACTAGGGGCTTGTGCAATGGCAGCATGAAATATGTTATAAGAACAAGTTCTATTATGCTATAATTAAAATGTGTTCACTTTTTTTAATTTACTGTTATGCAAATTTAACAAACTTGGAGGTTCTTATCTTGCAAGGTAATCATTTTGGTGGACGACTAGCAATCCAAGGTAAGAAAGAGTTATCTCATCTGATGACATGAAGAATTAGTATTCTATAGATCTTTTGCATCCACTACACATGAAGAACACAATGTAACTATGACCTTAATTCGAAATTCCATTGTCAAGTACCCATTGTTTTAACAAGAATATACACATAAAAAGATGAAATTATCAACTTTCATTTAATTGGAGATGATTAGGGTTAATATTAAGAATACTTTTGCCTCTTTAGACATATATATTTGTTATAAAATCAATTGTGATTTTTTTACAAATGTATAATTGATACTAAAAAAGCAATTATGTTCAGACTTACACTTATAAGTCTTTATATATATATAAATATATATATAGGGGTGGGGGAATAAGTCAAAGTTCAAGAATAAGTATCAAAATAGTGCATAGTAATTAATTGCTAGGCGAAAAACATAAGCAGTCCATCTTTATAGAGTTAGTTGGTAAACTTGACACCATGTCTCTTGTAGAGCTGGCCAATCTAAGCAAGTTAGAGAATTAATTTGGATATCAGTGCAAATTTGTACTTGGGAATCATTTCTCAATTTGTTGTGAAACTACTTTTGTGCAGGCCTTTACACTTTGTTAGCATTACCCTATTGATCTATAATTACTTATGAATTGACCATTTTTTTAAATTGAACATAAATGTGATTGGTCTGACTGACTGTTAGATTAGAGCATAATCAATTTCGATGCTATCTGTTTTGACAGAATTTTGTACATTGAAGAAGCTTGAAGTGTTAGATCTATCTGACAATTACTTTGAGGGGATCCTATCTCCATGCCTAAACAATATGACATCTCTTGTGGTGTTAGATATTTCCGGTAACCAATTCAATGGAAATGCTTCATCATCATATGTAGAAGCCAGCGGAATAAGTCTTGAGTACATTGATTTTAGTTATAACCAGTTTGTGGGCATATTCTCATTCAACTTATTTGCCAATTACTCTAAGCTTGAGGTTCTTAGATTCAAGGGCCAAAATAATAAAGTTGAAATAAAAACTGAAGGTTCCATGGGTTGGTCCCCTTTGTTTCAGCTGAAGATCATTGAATTGTCCAATTGTAATCTGAACAAGCTCATCGACAATATTCCGAAATTTCTTCTTGTCCAGCATGAATTGGATACAGTTGATCTTTCTCACAGTAAGTTGAACGGAAGCTTTCCGAATTGGTTGGTTGAAAACAATAGAAAATTACGCGTGCTACATCTTCAAAATAATTCTTTTACTGGTCAGTTATATTTACCATCATTGATCCACACGCATATTACCCTGATGGATGTCTCGACCAATCACTTGGAAGGAAAACTTCAAGAAAACATTGGCATGACTTTTCCAAATTTAGTATATCTAAATCTTTCCAATAATAATCTTGAAGGTAATCTTCTTTCCTCAATTAGTGGAATGTTTCATTTGAAGGTATTAGATTTGTCTTTCAATCATTTCTCAGGCGGGGTCCCAAGAGGATTAAATACAGGTTGCTTGCCATTGAGAATTTTGAAGCTTGCTCACAATAGCTTCAACGGTGCAATTTTCATTGGGACAAACCAAGATGTTCAGCAGATGAATGTTCAGCAGATGAATGATAATCAATTCACAAGGAAAACACCAACTAAACAACATAAACGTAAGTACTGCTACTAGCCCAATCAAAGGCCACTTCATGACTCAACCAAGGCCCACACAATAGCCCGGCCCATAGATCTCCTAATCCTTAATCCTTCAGACTTCATCACACGACCGAACCCTAACTCATCTTGTCTTCTTCACGCACGGCTGCCAGATCTTCATGGTTGGCGGTTACTTCCACTTCTATATCAATAGTACTTGTCTCGGTACGATTCAGTCTCTCACGAATTTCACTCACCATGTTCACAGTCGTCGACGAATTCCTCATAATCCGAGCCATGATGTCTATCTGTAAGAACACCAGAAGTTCTTTGTCCAGCTTCCAGAGTTTGTGCGCGTAAAAGAATCTGATGCAATGTTGCCACCACTTGAGATTCGAGCACTCATTTACAAGCTTCTCTCCCTTCTCCATCAACTCGACCAATCCATTTATTTCTCCTCCCAACTCTTCGTGTGACTGTCGAATATCTTGGACAAATACCTGTAGTCTAGACAGCGTAGTTCTGAGGCCTTCCAAATTGGATTGGAACTGAATGGTTCTTCTTATTACACAAGTAATTCCTCTAAAGAAACCTTTAAATATCTCTCCGAACGCTGCTCCCAAAGCAGCATCTCTAATAATTTCTCCATTTCTCATGGCTTCGTTTCGCCAAATAACCGAATATTTATTCCTGTCCTGTTCAGGAAAAGAAAACGAACAATTAATCCTCGATTACTTCCCCTTAAAAATGGAAGGAAGCAAGATTTTGTATCCGATATGGTTCCTAGTATAATCGAAAGCAAGTAAACTATATACGTGATGCAATACACAATAATATAATAAAAATTAGAATGAAATTAATATTCAAACGAAACCAGTTTGGACTGAATCCAGAAATCTCGCTTTCTTTAAGTAGATTTAAGGCCTCTGCGGTGTATAAAGTCTCAAATTCATTAGTGCAGCAGAACTCCTCTAGACTTGACTCATCCAAGATACAACTGCCCAACTGATCGTCGTATAAGCAGAACTAATTCTGTACAAGTGGTTGAGCTCAAAGATTTACAAAAAAAACACATTTATTTTATCTGAAAATACTCTTAAAAATATATACTCACTAAACTTGTTTTTCTTATCTCACTTTCTCTAAAGTATATTCCTCTATATTATCGAAAGACCAAACAAATATATATATCTACTATATATATAAATGCAAATGCCAGAGGAACAATATTTTCGTCTAATATTTTTGTTTCCAATTTTACCCTTGCATTTATTATTAAATTACCACTTTTGTTTCTCGTTTTGCTTCATCGCCTAAATATTATTGTCTTTTTATATTTACAATCTTATCACTTCCTCTGACAGACTGAAACCGACTCAAATATGAAACTTAATATTTTCCTTCCGTTTGTGCTCTCTATTCTCTCTTTCTTAAAAAAAAGAAAATCTCCATTTCGAATTGCTCCTCCTCTTGAATCTCGACAGTGCTAGGTATGCTTCTTATTCTTTCTTCTCTCAGTACTGCATGAGTGAATTACTTACACTATAATCACATCATACGCATATACATGACCAAAAGAAAAAAAAAATTCCAAACAGAATAAAAACCATATTTGCATATTTGCAACTGATCAGGTGGATTAGTACTTCACAGAAAATAACCCCAACTCAAACAAGTCCATATGGATATATGATACCAAAAAACAACCTAATCACAGTGAATAAAATCTTTCGATTTTCATAACTTTAGTAGGGAAATCTTCCGATTTGCTCATAGTTTAGGAGAGAGGGAGACAAGCAACAGACCGATGAATTGTCAACATGAAAAACCCAAATAGCGTGAAAAAAAAAAACCCAAACCGAATATCAATAGGTAACCTTACCTGGAGAAAATCGAAACCCATTCAAAACCATAATAGAAAGTGAATCAAAAGGGTCTTACCTTCAAGGATTTCCCTTTGGAAAGATGTGAACAAAATCTTGGATTCGAACTTGGAAATAAACTGAAAATGGGTAAAGACAAGTGAGCATCATTCAGTTAGGAAGGAAGGAAACCATTTTCTCTCTTGCTTGGGTCGCAGGGCTTGGTGAATGGGAGATGAATCTTTGATCTCTTGAGAATGAAAAG
>NW_023358953.1:0-1047 GCF_001411555.2 Juglans regia
GCATGCCATGGGGCTTGCCCCGGGGCTGTCAAGGCAAGCCCCGGGGCTGCCAAGGCAGGCCATGGGGCGTGCGAGCGGGGCTGCCAAGGCATGCCATGGGGCTTGCCACGGGGCTGTCAAGGCAAGCCATGGGGCTGTCAAGTCAGACCATGGGGCTTGCCATGGGGCTGTCAAGGCAAGCCATGGGGCGTGCGAGCGGGGCTGTCAAGGCAGGCCATGGGGCTTGCCACGGGGCTGCCAAGGCAAGCCATGGGGCTTGCCACCGGGCTGTCAAGGCAAGCCACGGGGCTGCCAAGGCAGGCCATGGGGCGTGCGAGCGGGGCTGCTAAGGCATGCCATGGGGAACCTGTTTATCAAAGACAAGCCATGGGGCACAATCAAAAGTCAGAGACCCTGAGGACTGTGTGCATGCCATGGTACATCAAGGCAAATACATGGAGGCGTCTCTTGACCCAGGCTGATCGAGAGCCCGATACATGGGGCTTATACCAGGTATAAAGACGTATGGGCTTATACCGAGGCAGGCAAAATGTCCGCAGGCACATAAAGGGAGATACATGGGGCGTCTTGACCCGAGGCACATGGAGCGTGCCATGGGGCTTGCCTTGAGAACATAAAGGCATGTAATGGAGACTCAGGGGTGGGGCCGTAGGCTTTATACCCAGAGTTTGTCAGAGGCAAGCTCATGGGGCAATCAAGGCTGACCTGGGGCCCCGCCATAGGGGAGCTACCTGGGCAGCCATGGGGCTTCAGTAGGAGTGACTCAAAGAGGCGGGAGCCATGAGACCTGCAGGGAGACATGAGCAAGCCATGGGGCTTCAAGCGGGGCTGCCAAGGCAAGCCACGGGGCTGTCAAGGCAAGCCATGGGGCGTGCGAGCGGGGCTGTCAAGGCATGGCCCGTGGGCACCGTCCTGCTGTCTTACTCGACCAACACCCTTTGCGGGAGCACGTCGTGCACCGATTTTGGACAAGTCCTTGTTGTTAACCTCGGCCAGGAAATCGTGGAAGGTGATGTGGTTTGAGGGGGAGGGACGAATCGAAGCGAC
>NW_023358955.1:0-233 GCF_001411555.2 Juglans regia
AGCAAAGAGATGAAGACTTGCTTCAATCCTTAAATCTTCCCGTCCCGAATGCTGGTATGAGGGGGGAGAAGATTGTGAGATGGGAGAAACCACAGTGTGGCTGGGACAAACTTAATATTGATGGATGCTCATTGGGGAATCTGGGTGCTTCAGGGGTAGGAGGAGTTATTCGAGATCATGAGGGGGAGTTCCAATTGGGGTTTTCTATTCCTATTGGGTGCTGCTCTAATAAC
>NW_023358956.1:0-224 GCF_001411555.2 Juglans regia
TCTTTATCCCAAACCGAGCGTTCTCGTTTGACACGAACGATTGTCGTGCTCGCGTCTTGATCCTATCCTCCTTCCGGAGTGGTAGGTTTACGTGCGGTGCCGGCTTCGAGAATGAATGCTACCTGGTTGATCCTGCCAGTAGTCATATGCTTGTCTCAAAGATTAAGCCATGCATGTGTAAGTATGAACTAATTCAGACTGTGAAACTGCGAATGGCTCATTAA
>NW_023358957.1:0-212 GCF_001411555.2 Juglans regia
GTGTGGTTCAATTTGTTTGATGTTGTGGTCTGGCGGACGTAACGGCGTGTGAGTGGTGACAAGGTTGTATGTCTTGACAGGCTCCGTGCTTGTGCATCGAACTGCTAGGCGTGCTCCTCCTCATTTTTGCTCCTCGTGTGAATAGCATGTTGGGCTACCGAAGGGTTCCTGTGTTGCATACCTACAAAGATGGAATTTGTCCCTCTCGTTGC
>NW_023358959.1:0-227 GCF_001411555.2 Juglans regia
AATTTCTGCCCTATCAACTTTCGATTGTAGGATAGAGGCCTACAATGGTGGTGACGGGTAACGGAGAATTAGGGTTCGATTCCGGAGAGGGAGCCTGAGAAACGGCTACCACATCCAAGGAATGCAGCAGGCGCGCAAATTACCCAATCCTGACACGGGGAGGTAGTGACAATAAATAACAATACCGGGCTCTTACGAGTCTGGTAATTGGAATGAGTACAATCTAA
>NW_023358960.1:0-240 GCF_001411555.2 Juglans regia
ATCCTTGAGCGACATACTAGCGTCCTTCCGATCCCAATCCAAACGGAGATCTGATCCAAACCCATGGCTACGCGATGGGCAGGGCGAGATTTTCCCAAAAATCCACTCCCGAGTGCTCCTTCTTGTCAATTTATCTCACAAGGCGGAAAAAACAAAAACGAGGGGTGCAACACGAGGACTTCCCAGGAGGTCACCCATCCTAGTACTACTCTCGCCCAAGCACGCTTAACTGCGGAGTTC
>NW_023358962.1:0-210 GCF_001411555.2 Juglans regia
GGCTCTCGCATCGATGAAGAACGTAGCGAAATGCGATACTTGGTGTGAATTGCAGAATCCCGCGAATCATCGAGTCTTTGAACGCAAGTTGCGCCCGAAGCCATCCGGCCGAGGGCACGTCTGCCTGGGTGTCACGCATCGTTGCCCCAACCCCAAACACTTCTTATGATGTGTGGGGTGCGGGGAAGACATTGGCCTCCCGTGTGCTTC
>NW_023358964.1:0-223 GCF_001411555.2 Juglans regia
AAAAAAATTAAATAAAAAAATCCCGATGTCGAAAAATTGTGAGGCTTGCTCCTACTTCAAGATATGATTTTTCTAAGCATGCCTGCAAAAAATCTCGTCCAAATGCAAAGTATTTCGATAAAAAAGGCCTTTATGTTTCCTCGGACATTTGATGTTTCCTCCTGCCGGTTGGGATTTGGCTCTAAATGCTCTTTAGGGGGGGCATGCAAGCCCCAACATGGTC
>NW_023358965.1:0-250 GCF_001411555.2 Juglans regia
AAGCTTGTGCTTTAGGGACGGATTTGGTGGCACCTAGTGCCGCGCATGGGCTTGTTGATGGGGGCAATCGGTCGTGCTAGGGGCTTTCTCACGTTGGCTAGCCCGCGGGTGCTCTAGTCTACCCCATGGCGGTTGGGCCTATTTGTTTGGATGCCTCCTTTGCAACATGCTTGTGCACGGCGGATGGTGTTATGGCACCCAGTGCTACGCACATTGTTGCTCTCGGGGGTATCCGGATGATGCTGGCCTC
>NW_023358966.1:0-252 GCF_001411555.2 Juglans regia
CTATTCACACGAGGAGCAAAAATGAGGAGGAGCACGCCTAACAGTTCGATGCACAAGCACGGAGCCTGTCAAGACATACAACCTTGTCACCACTCACACGCCGTCACGTCCGCCAGACCACAACATCAAACAAATTGAACCACACCCCAACCAAGCACAAGGCTAGCTGAGCGTGTGGAAGCATTGTGTGGTGTCGAGCCTGCCCCGCTAGGCATGGGAAATAAGAGAAGAGAAAATAGTAACAATCGGGAC
>NW_023358967.1:0-216 GCF_001411555.2 Juglans regia
GAGAAGATTGACCAACCACACACGAGGAGCGGTGGGCATATCTCAACGTGCCCTCCCAACCGTTTTTTGGGAGGGGGCATTACACCCCCACCCAGAAGGTTATTGCATGTTCACAGGTCGTTCTGCTGGGCAGGTATCGACAATGATCCTTCCGCAGGTTCACCTACGGAAACCTTGTTACGACTTCTCCTTCCTCTAAATGATAAGGTTCAGTGG
>NW_023358968.1:0-217 GCF_001411555.2 Juglans regia
ATATGGTATGCCATGTTACGAAATGTTGCATGTTACATGTATGACATGTTATGAAATGTTCTCTGTTACATTTATGTCTCGAAGTATGTCATGTCTGTCGTCCTTCGTTCATGTCACGTTATGTTACGTCAAGATTTCTGTCTTTTATGTCACGTTCATGTTACGTCACGTTACGAAATGTCATGTCTGCCAGTTAAGTCATTCATGTCAATCACGA
>NW_023358969.1:0-245 GCF_001411555.2 Juglans regia
ACAACTTCAGAGTCCAGCCAGCACCCAAAGATGAGCACCGACAAGGACAAGGGGCAACGAGAGGGACAAATTCCATCTTTGTAGGTATGCAACACAGGAACCCTGCGGTAGCCCAACATGCTATTCACACGAGGAGCAAAAATGAGGAGGAGCACGCCTAACAGTTCGATGCACAAGCACGGAGCCTGTCAAGACATACAACCTTGTCACCACTCACACGCCGTTACGTCCGCCAGACCACAACA
>NW_023358971.1:0-240 GCF_001411555.2 Juglans regia
GGATAGGATCAAGACGCGAGCACGACAATCGTTCGTGTCAAACGAGAACGCTCGGTTTGGGATAAAGAGGCCGGAGACCCCCCACACCAACACAATGTTCCGCATCCAAGAGCACGAGAACGCCCACATGGTCCACGACAACCAACGTAAACTCGAAGGCTTGCATGGTAACACGTGGACAACTTCAGAGTCCAGCCAGCACCCAAAGATGAGCACCGACAAGGACAAGGGGCAACGAGA
>NW_023358972.1:0-6515 GCF_001411555.2 Juglans regia
CATAAACTTAGCGGCATACTGCTCTACGGTCAAATTGCCTTGAGTTAAAGTTGCAAACTCCTGCGCCTTTAGCTGTTTGACAGAATCTGGGAAGAATTTGTTGTCAACTCTTCCTTAAATCTCTCCCAAGACAATGCATCTAAACTTCCTAGTTCCCTAACTAGAAGCTGCCTTTGTGTACCCCACCATATTCCAGCTTCTCCTTAGAATAGGTATACAACATATAGAACCTTATGGTCCTCAGTACATCCACAGATTTCGTATGTCCTTTCGAGATCCATAATCCATTTCTCGACTTTTAGTGGCTCTTCATTACCAGAAATGTTTGGATAACAATGGATCAAGAACTTCTCACACAGACAATCCCTGACTTCGGGTCTACGTACATGTGCTTGCTGATGTTGCTGTTGTCTAAGCATGTCAGTCAGCAAACGTACAGCTTCAGCTAATCCTCCATCCATCAGGGGATTCTGATTATCCTAATTTGTGACTCCCTTAGGGTTTTGACGTATCCTACCTCGAGTCATGTCACTTCCTAAATCACACGAGTACACGTGTTACAACCACATACTATCTCTTATACTTCAAGAAATTCAAGCCTAATGAAGACTAAAATTCCAAGCCTAATATTTGGTGCATTTCCTAAGGACATGTGGATTTAAACCCAGAGACGTATTGCTCTGATACCACCCTGTGACGCCCCCAAATTCCGCTTGGGATCGGACGGACATTTGAAGCGTCGAGACATGCAACACAAGGTTACCTGCCCCCGTTCATGACATAAAAGATGCAATATTCCTAACATGCATCTAGCATTATGCAATATTCGCAGCGGATAATTTTTTTTTTTTCTTCAGCAATACTATGCACCAAACTGAAATATCCCAAATACTTAAAACATTCTTCATACATAATGACATACTCAAAAACTGATATCACAACTCTAGTCCGAAATGGTTGTGATCAAAAGAGTGATGGAGATTGAACTCCACAAATACAAGTAGTAATCTGAGGTAACTACTGTACGAACACCTACATCGCATCGTCGCTTAGGTGACCGTTTCCAGTTGGTCGATTCCTGATTCTCCTTCAGATCCTGTAAAAGATCTACCATTCGGGGTAATGGTAGTTGGGACTACCACAGTGAGATTTGATTACAAATCTCAGCAAGTTAACAGGAAACTTCCACACAGGTTAATGATGCATGCATGGCAGTAAAAGCATGAATGCATAATCAAATCATAAGTAATCATAGCATAACTTGACATACAACATAACATAACTGGCATAACTTAAACTGAAACTGAAACTTAGCATGAACGTGACTTCAAACATAACATGAATGTGAGCTTGGAACATAACATGGACTTGAAACATAGCATGAACGTGAACATGCATAATTTGAACTTGAACTTGAGCATGACATAACATAAATGTGAACTTGGAACATAACGTAAACGTGAACATAGCATAACATGAACTTGGAACATAACGTAAACGTGAACATAACATAACATGAACTTGAAACATATTCTTGTCTCATGGGATTACCATGATTGCGTGAACGTAAACTTGAACGTAACATAACGTGAAACATGACTTGAACTTGGAATCTTATTCAATAGTCTTAATCATTAACGTGACCATATGGGTGCTACACAAGTCCCCTTGAGCCGTGTGTCCCTGCCGATTACCGCATCACATCACAGGTGTCTATACCAGCTGTGAGTGCGTTAATATGTACTCCACAGTTGTTGTGGCCCCACGTATTCTACGTGTCACAATTGCTGTGTCTCACGTAGTGTATGCTCCACAGTTGTTGTGGCCCCATACTTCATGCTCCACCGTTGTTGTGGCCCCATGACTTATCTGTTTGTGCCACACTTGCTGTGGACACACGTAACATAATGTGTGGCACCATCGGCGTTAGTGCCTGGCGCGCTCCGGTGACCAGATAATTAGGCCCCATTCGCAACCTGTTGACTGTACTTCGTCAACCCAGGGAATTTCACACCTATTTAGACACTCCAGCGTGAACAAAGGAGTTCCACTAGGATATTACCCATCCTAGCGCTTAGGGTCGTGATTGACATGAATGACTTAACTGGCAGACATGACATTTCGTAACGTGACGTAACATGAACGTGACATAAAAGACAGAAATCTTGACGTAACATAACGTGACATGAACGTAGGACGACAGACATGACATACTTCGAGACATAAATGTAACAGAGGACATTTCATAACATGTCATACATGTAACATGCAACATTTCGTAACATGGCATACCATATAACAGACAACATTTCTTAACATGGCGTAACATGTGACAATGAATATTACATGACAAGAAATACATGTAACAGATGGCATACTTAACTTAACATGACATACTTGCAATGTATAGCATGTATAGCAATACGTGATAGAATATCTTGTGTAACAGATGAATAATTCATGACAGAATAAATTCTGTGTAACAGATAAATATGTAATGACTTGGCATGGCACATATGATAACATGCATACATACAATTTAGTTCCCTTACTTATCACACATACACATTAAATTGATAGTAAGTTAAAAGCTAACTTACCTCGATCTTAGCGCTTCGAGACAAAACTCAAGTGCGATCACGGGAAACTGAAAGTAGTGATTTCTAAAAATTAGAACTTAATCACTAACAATTAGGAATATGGAAAAATATCAACTTAGAGTAAAATTACCATTTTACCCTCTACATGTGGGAAAATGACCATTTTACCCCTAACATAAGGATTTTGCATCCTAACTCCATAAATCACCAAAATTTACATACCTTATGTAAATTTTGTCCTAAGCTCAAAAATAAATTCAGAAAAATTTAAAACTAAACACAATCATCAAAACTCTATATGGCCGAAGCTTACAAGGCTATTTCCTTTGCTTTTTGTTGTAATTCTTTCAAATCTCGAAACTCATGATTAAACCAAAATTTTTCTTCTACCACACTCATAACATATTCTTAAGAACAATCATGTTTTGACTCATGAACAAAAGTCATCAAAATCACTAAAACCATACTTGAAACTTTTTGGATTCTCTTCAAAGTTCAAAACAGAATTTTGTTTCTAACTTGTTTTGATCAACCTCTTGATCCATGACTTATAAAGAAGTGATCTTCAAACCAAAACATCACATGGTTCAAAAAGGTGTCCTAAAACAGATCAAAGCTTCAAACTCAAGATCACATGGGTAAACATCAACCAAAACATAAATTTAGCCAAGAACATCATCACTTTGGCCTAACCGAATATCTCCTTACATAAAATTTCATATGTTCGAAACTAACTTCAAATATCTTCAAAATAATATTCTAACATGTATATAAGATGCTTAGGATCCTCCAATAAAAATATCAAAGCCATTTGAATAAGATTAAACCATAAAAGATTTAAACTTTCTCAAAACAGAAACTGTTTTTCCTCTTCCAGTTTCTAAGTTTCTAGACCTAAGAAAATATTTCACCAAAACTTTTAATCAAGCAACAAATCCTCAACCAATAATCATATACACATGTTAACAGTACTCCATAAAAATTTCGGACCAAGATCTATTCATTAGCTTGGTCAAAAACTCCAAAATATAACACACTCTCCAGTTTATCGCCCAGAATGACCTTTCCGGGGTCTAAACAACTTTTGACCAATCAAATGTTCTCCAAATGGAAAGAATAAGTTATCCACGTAAACTAGACTCCAAAAGAAAGAACTTTCATGAAGGAATCTTGGCGAGAAAACACTTACAAAATCTTCGAAATAGGCGTTCAAAAGAGGTATGAAAAACTGTCCGAGAGTGTCTTTTGTGTTCTATGAAGGAAAAGTGTAAAGGAGAGCTGCTTTTCGTGGGAAGTGGACTGAAGAGCTTCTTACAAAAGCTATGTAAAGTGATAGGACTGAATGAATGGTTGAGTGTTGGCCTTTTCTTCTCATAAAAATCAGACCAAGATCTTTTCTCAAGGTGGAGTGTGAGAGTGAAAGAGTGAGGTGGCCCTTTTGCTTTGTCTTTCTAGAACCTTCTAGGACCTTCTTGTGCAGATCTGGCCAGCCAAGTGGGGGTACAAAACTTAGCCATGAAGCAATCCTATGGTGACCAAATTCGTGGGCCTTAGTGGGCCTAAACCGAATGGGCCTAAAATTTGGGGTTTAAAGAGGGTTTGGGTTGCTATCAAGCCCAAATCCAATATCACTTGGCCTAATCAATTTTTCAAGGTTAACAAGGTTGGATAATGATATTCTAACACAAATTTGAAGGATTAATAGCATGTGGAAGTGATTTAATCAAGTGATTAAACACAATACTAGAAATCGGATTAGAAAGGGTTTAGAGGCCAACTTTAGGGTTTTGGGGAAACCGTTTAGGGTTTTGATTTCAACAAAGCTTTTAGGCTTTCAATTGGATTCCCACCATTTAGGGTTTCACTAGGATTGAAAACCTCTTTGGTCTGGCACAATTTGGTTGAGCAGTTGAAACAACGTTTTGCTTAAGTGGCATAATCTCACACCTTGATTCCTTCAAATCCAACAAACATCCCTCATGGTGCCAAGTGTCTAATATTATTCACTAAGTGTGGCTAAGATCTTGCCAAGTGTCCAAATAAAATTTCTCTAATCTAATTTGGACATTCCACACTGTGATTTTGAAACACTGCAATTGGTGCGCTTACCGAGGTTACTATTCACTCCGAAAAAGTGAATCATAAACTTAACACTAAAAAATTCCTAAATATTCATATTAACCTATAGTGAAAATATTTTACCGAAATTCAACCTCAAAGTGCCCCTAAAAATAATTTCACAATTTCCAACAGACGTTTCGTCCGGAATTATGAAAATAGGCTATTGCACCATAAAATCCTAAATAATCCACTGAGTCTAATGGCATAGAGCATAATACATTCTGACACTTCTAACCACCTCAAATAAATAAAACTCATATTTCTAGCACCATAGTGAGTGATAACACTAACTATGTTGATAGACTAAAACCTATGCGATTGGTTGATTCGTAAAAACTTATGGAGTTTTTACGAGATTCCTAAAGTCAATAGAAATTCAACCAATGAATTTGTAGCGGGCTGTTACATCCTCCCCTCCTAAAAAAAAGATTTCGTCCTCGAAATCGACGTGAGTACAAACATAAAATACGCTCAAAAGAATAAGTTGCTTACCAACCTACTGCCCATCACTGGATGCCTCATCACACCCAAGGGGCAGGTCTCGTTCTTCTTGAGGTAACGCCTTCTTCTCATAGTCAACACTATTCTTATCTATAACCATCACATGGTTATACAAAAATAACTACCATTATAACATTAGGGTATAACAATCCCAAAGGTTACTGCCTAAACTTAGTGACTTCTTGGCTGACCTTCTAGGATACTGAATCATTGCTTAAAAGAAATCACCATTCTCTTCACTATTCAAAGTATTATCCACGACGTGTATATATATCTTCCATTCTTAACTCTCTTTCTCTCAAATCATATCAATTTGTACTGGAGTTCTTCCACAAGGTAGGTCAAGTCGTACTAGCATACTCTCTAAATCTAAAACTTCAAGTATTCATGCAGTTCAATTTGGAAGAATTTAATCCATACACAATTGAATTCACATTCTCTATTTCCTCAAGGAATTCCATCTATCTTGGACTAGCTTACTTCTTCATAATCAAAATGAAATGTTCCTCCTCCTAGATGGTATATCGATAATTGATCAGCTATTAGCCTTAACTCAAGACTTTCTCTCTTCTCCCAGGTTGACTGCCATTCCTTCTATCATCATGGTACATCTTGATAAAATCTAATCAAAGAAATTTACAGATCTCACATTCACGTAAATCCTTAAGATAAGATTTTACTCCCCATATAAATATCTCCAATATAAGGGCAGTCTAGGTTTCCACAAACACGATGTTTCGCCAAAAACCATTTATTCGCGATTGGATAAAACTATTATCATAAGTGAATCCTACTAAAGCCAAAGCTTATCTCACACATTGTACTCTTCCGAACACAATTTTCATTGTAACCTTCGAATCACAACAAACTCCAAATACTTGGGATACTAATTCATCAACCTTGAATATACTTCCTCGTACTACTAAAAGGTATTCCATATCTACACTGGTATGAATGGAAATACTCTTAATAAGAAATGTTACTCTTATCACCTAGTAACAATTCAGAGTACGAACTAAACTCTCGTGCAATACCACAATCACTAAAAATAGGGCCTCGCTTGAATCAAACTGTGTACAAGTTATAAACCTCAATGATTTAACTTACCCAAAATATCAATAATGCAATAGTACCATCAATTGCAATCTAATCAACCTTAAATAAGCTTAACAATACAGAGGTCTTAGAAAAATACCAGTAACGGCGCCAACTCCTTTAGTTCCTGGGGCGTCAGCATCTGCGTCTCTAGAAGTACCTGCATACACTTAAGCTAGTACTGGAGGTCGTGGCTTT
>NW_023358973.1:0-247 GCF_001411555.2 Juglans regia
CAAGCACAAGGCTAGCTGAGCGTGTGGAAGCATTGTGTGGTGTCGAGCCTGCCCCGCTAGGCATGGGAAATAAGAGAAGAGAAAATAGTAACAATCGGGACAGTGGTTGAGGTCTCAACCCCTTGGGAGCCAAGCCAAACCAGCAAACAACCCATCGTCGGCCGAGAGCACGCGTAGGAATCTAGTGCTAAGAAGCACCAAACACCATGCCACACTCACACCTCAAGGATGCCATGCACGAGGATCG
>NW_023358974.1:0-214 GCF_001411555.2 Juglans regia
TTCTCCAGACTACAATTCGAATGCCGAGTGGCACCCGATTCTCAAGCTGGGCTCTTCCCGGTTCGCTCGCCGTTACTAGGGGAATCCTTGTAAGTTTCTTTTCCTCCGCATATTGATATGCTTAAATTCAGCGGGTAATCCCGCCTGACCTGGGGTCGCGATGGTAGAGTCGCAGGAACGACGCAATAGGGTCGAGGAGCACCTTCACAGCGAC
>NW_023358975.1:0-232 GCF_001411555.2 Juglans regia
TGCGAGCGGGGCTGTCAAGGCATGGCCCGTGGGCACCGTCCTGCTGTCTTACTCGACCAACACCCTTTGCGGGAGCACGTCGTGCACCGATTTTGGACAAGTCCGTGTTGGTAACCTCGGCCAGGAAATCGTGGAAGGTGATGTGGTTTGAGGGGGAGGGACGAATCGAAGCGACACAGGGCTGAATCTCAGTGGATCGTGGCAGCAAGGCCACTCTGCCACTTACAATACC
>NW_023358976.1:0-215 GCF_001411555.2 Juglans regia
GAGGGCACGTCTGCCTGGGTGTCACGCATCGTTGCCCCAACCCCAAACACTTCTTATGATGTGTGGGGTGCGGGGAAGACATTGGCCTCCCGTGTGCTTCTGCTCGCGGTCAGCCTAAAAGTGAGTCCTAGGCGACGAGCGCCACGACAATCGGTGGTTGAGAAACCCCCGTGACCCGTCGTGTGTTGCCCGTCGCTGTGAAGGTGCTCCTCGAC
>NW_023358977.1:0-219 GCF_001411555.2 Juglans regia
CTCACACGCCGTTACGTCCGCCAGACCACAACATCAAACAAATTGAACCACACCCCAACCAAGCACAAGGCTAGCTGAGCGTGTGGAAGCATTGTGTGGTGTCGCGCCTGCCCCGCTAGGCATGGGAAATAAGAGAAGAGAAAATAGTAACAATCGGGACAGTTGTTGAGGTCTCAACCCCTTGGGAGCCAAGCCAAACCAGCAAACAACCCATCGTCG
>NW_023358978.1:0-248 GCF_001411555.2 Juglans regia
GAGCAACAATGTGCGTAGCACTGGGTGCCATAACACCATCCGCCGTGCACAAGCATGTTGCAAAGGAGGCATCCAAACAAATAGGCCCAACCGCCATGGGGTAGACTAGAGCACACGAGGGCTAGCCAACGTGAGAAAGCCCCCAGCACGACCGATTGCCCCCATCAACAAGCCCATGCGTGGCACTAGGTGCCACCAAATCCGTCCCTAAAGCACAAGCTTGTTGCTAGAAAGCAATCGAGAATGTA
>NW_023358979.1:0-248 GCF_001411555.2 Juglans regia
AAGCCCCATGGCTCCCCATGGCTTGGCCCATGGCTTGCCCCAAGGCACGCCGCGACACACCCGTGGTGCTTTGCCTACCATGTCAAGCACACAAAGGTCCGACGAAGAACACCGTAGATCACACAAACTCTACAAAAGCAATCATCCTTGTTGCCTCAAAAGATTGCAATACAACACTCACAACATGGCCCCCCAATGTTGCCACCCGACGTGCATGAACGGGGGCGAACACTTGTCTCGTGCTTTTG
>NW_023358980.1:0-212 GCF_001411555.2 Juglans regia
CCATGTCCCGACGACCGTTTTTTGGGCTCGTTTTCGTGGGGGTGATTCCTACATTCTCGATTGCTTTCTAGCAACAAGCTTGTGCTTTAGGGACGGATTTGGTGGCAGCTAGTGCCACGCATGGGCTTGTTGATGGGGGCAATCGGTCGTGCTAGGGGCTTTCTCACGTTGGCTAGCCCTCGTGTGCTCTAGTCTACCCCATGGCGGTTGGG
>NW_023358981.1:0-1919 GCF_001411555.2 Juglans regia
AGCCCCATGGCTTGCCTTGACAGCCCCATGTATTTTGCTCCCGCTTGCACGCCCCATTGGTTGTCTTTGGCAGTCCTTATATAATGCTCCTTATTTCTGCTTGACAGCCCATGGCACTCCCCCCATGCCTCCTTACGGTACGTCTAGGCAGAAATCTCATGGCAAGTCTCATGGTTTGCCTGACAGCCCTCATACGTCCTTACCTGCCTGTCTTGGGATTGTGTCTCTGCTCACTCCCCATGGCCTGTCTTAGCCCCTGGGTGGATGCACACAGTTTAGGTTAAGCATCTAAGTGTCTTTGACGGGCGATGCCTGACAGTCCCCATGGTTTGCCCTGTGAGTCTTACGGCATGCCCCATGGCATGCACAAGAAGAAGCACTGGTGCCCACGGCCACGCTCACAGCCCCATGGGTTTTCCTTGATTTTACGGCATGCAACAATGAGCCAGAGCACCTGCGTTCACGGCCATGCCTTGCAAACATGGTTTGGCGTGCTCCTGCGTGCCCCACTGGCATGCCCGCCCCATGGCTTGCTTTGACAGCCCCGTGGCTTGCCCCATGGCATGCCTTGACAGCCCCGCCGGCACGCCCCATGGCTTGCCATGGCAGCCCCATGGCTTGCCTTGACAGCCCCGTGGCCCGTGGCAAGCCCCATGGCTCCCCATGGCTTGGCCCATGGCTTGCCCCAAGGCACGCCGCGACACACCCGTGGTGCTTTGCCTACCATGTCAAGCACACAAAGGTCCGACGAAGAACACCGTAGATCACACAAACTCTACAAAGGCAATCTTCCTTGTTGCCTCAAAAGATTGCAATACAACACTCACAACATGGCCCCCCAATGTTGCCACCCGACGTGCATGAACGGGGGCGAACACTTGTCTCGTGCTTTTGGACAATTGAAACCACCCAAATTGGTTTCCTAAATTCATTTCAATACATCTTGGATGTGTTCCAAGCATCACCTATCGATTTTTGCCTATTTTCGATTTTTTTTGATTTTTCGGATTTATTTAATCAAAAAAATTAAATAAAAAAATCCCGATGTCGAAAAATTGTGAGGCTTGCTCCTACTTCAAGATATGATTTTTCTAAGCATGCCTGCAAAAATCTCGTCCAAATTCAAAGTATTTCGATAAAAAAGGCCTTTATGTTTCCTCGGACATTTGATGTTTCCTCCTGCCGGTTGGGATTTGGCTCTAAATGCTCTTTAGGGGGGGCATGCAAGCCCCAACATGGTCAGCCAGGAGGGCTGACCATGCCTCCCCCCTCACATGGGCATGCCCCTGGCGCCCATGGAAAGTGTGCCCGCCCCATGCCTGCGGCCGAGAGGGTAATAATCTCTGGCAAAACAATTTATTAGCGGCGGCTTGGCCGGCGACCATGTCCGGTGACGTTTTTGGGCTCGTTTTGTTAAGGGTGATTCATTCTCGTTGCTTTCTAGCAACAAGCTTGTGCTTTAGGGTTGGTGGCACCTAATTTTGCGTAAAACTTGTTGATGGAACCATCCGGTCGTGCTAAGGCTTTTCTCCGTTGGCTATCGTGATAGTCTACCCCATGGTAGGTTGGGCCTGTTTGAATGCCTCGCGCAACATGCTTGTGCGGCGGATGGTGTTATGGCACCCGAGTGCTCGCATTGTTGCTCTCGGGGAGTATCCGGGATGATCTTGGCCTCGCTTCCATAGGGTTTGTGGCGACGGCCGTTTTGGAGCTCGCTTTGCATTGAAGGTGATTCCTACATTCTCGATTGCTTTCTAGCAACAAGCTTGTGCTTTGGGGACGGATTTGGTGGCACCTAGTGCCACGCATGGGCTTGTTGATGGGGGCAATCGGTCGTGCTAGGGGCTTTCTCACGTTGGCTAGCCCTCGTGTGCTCTAGTCTACCCCATGGCGGTTTGGACTATTTGTTTGGATGCCTC
>NW_023358982.1:0-223 GCF_001411555.2 Juglans regia
AGTTCGATGCACAAGCACGGAGCCTGTCAAGACATACAACCTTGTCACCACTCACACGCCGTTACGTCCGCCAGACCACAACATCAAACAAATTGAACCACACCCCAACCAAGCACAATGCTAGCTGAGCGTGTGGAAGCATTGTGTGGTGTCGAGCCTGCCCCGCTAGGCATGGGAAATAAGAGAAGAGAAAATAGTAACAATCGGGACAGTTGTTGAGGTC
>NW_023358983.1:0-246 GCF_001411555.2 Juglans regia
TTGCCATCGTGCTTCAATGAAGAATGCAATTAAAGGACGTTCTCTTGTCCGAGTGGAGTTTACGGGTCGGTGAGATGTTAACTACGAAAGATAGAAAGAAAGAACTAAAGAAAGAGGGTTGGTAGCTAGCTGACTCTTGGATATTATAAAGAGGAGGGTGGTGTGGGGAAATTTATAGCACAACGTTGCGCTAAATATAACCGATTCGCGTAGATCATCTGCGTGCACGATTTTATTGGACACTTT
>NW_023358984.1:0-235 GCF_001411555.2 Juglans regia
GTGCATCCCCAATCATATGGAGTACATTCCACATGCCCTCCATCCGTACTCACCATATCACCACTATGGCATATCCGCCATATGGTACATTATTACATCACATGGAGTACACTCCCCGTGTACTCCCTTCATACACTACGACACATCACCATTATGGCATCCTTGCCATGTGGTGTATCACCCATCATATGGAGTACATTTCACATGCACTCCATTCATACACACCATATCACCA
>NW_023358985.1:0-255 GCF_001411555.2 Juglans regia
GTCGTGATTGACATGAATGACTTAACTGGCAGACATGACATTTCGTAACGTGACGTAACATGAACGTGACATAAAAGACAGAAATCTTGACGTAACATAACGTGACATGAACGTAGGACGACAGACATGACATACTTCGAGACATAAATGAAACAGAGAACATTTCATAACATGTCATACATGTAACATGCAACATTTCGTAACATGGCATACCATATAACAGACAACATTTCTTAACGTGGCGTAACATGTGAC
>NW_023358987.1:0-255 GCF_001411555.2 Juglans regia
GCACAAGCACGGAGCCTGTCAAGACATACAACCTTGTCACCACTCACACGCCGTTACGTACGCCAGACCACAACATCAAACAAATTGAACCACACCCCAACCAAGCACAAGGCTAGCTGAGCGTGTGGAAGCATTGTGTGGTGTCGAGCCGGCCCCGCTAGGCATGGGAAATAAGAGAAGAGAAAATAGTAACAATCGGGACAGTTGTTGAGGTCTCAACCCCTTGGGAGCCAAGCCAAACCAGCAAACAACCCA
>NW_023358988.1:0-222 GCF_001411555.2 Juglans regia
AGAGCAACAATGTGCGTAGCACTGGGTGCCATAACACCATCCGCCGTGCACAAGCATGTTGCAAAGGAGGCATCCAAACAAATAGGCCCAACCGCCATGGGGTAGACTAGAGCACCCCAGGGCTAGCCAACGTGAGAAAGCCCCTAGCACGACCGATTGCCCCCATCAACAAGCCCATGCGCGGCACTAGGTGCCACCAAATCCGTCCCTAAAGCACAAGCT
>NW_023358990.1:0-209 GCF_001411555.2 Juglans regia
TTCTGGTACTTAGTTGACTAATCCGCTGCGTTGTTGTTGTACACCGTTGCATGTACACACACTGGCACTTCGTTGGGATGTGTGACCGTGTTGTCATCATCCTGGCGTCTCGATTCCTGTGTTTTCCTTACATGGGGGTCGGGGGCGCCACATTTTTAATGTGGGGCGGGGGCGGGGGCGGGGCGGGGGCCCCCCGGGGGCACCCCCCC
>NW_023358991.1:0-225 GCF_001411555.2 Juglans regia
ACAAGCTTGTGCTTTAGGGACGGATTTGGTGGCACCTAGTGCCGCGCATGGGCTTGTTGATGGGGGCAATCGGTCGTGCTAGGGGCTTTCTCACGTTGGCTAGCTCTCGGGTGCTCTAGTCTACCCCATGGCGGTTGGGCCTATTTGTTTGGATGCCTCCTTTGCAACATGCTTGTGCACGGCGGATGGTGTTATGGCACCCAGTGCTACGCACATTGTTGCTCT
>NW_023358992.1:0-216 GCF_001411555.2 Juglans regia
GTCTGCCTGGGTGTCACGCATCGTTGCCCCAACCCCAAACACTTCTTATGATGTGTGGGGTGCGGGGAAGACATTGGCCTCCCGTGTGCTTCTGCTCGCGGTTAGCCTAAACGTGAGTCCTAGGCGACGAGCGCCACGACAATCGGTGGTTGAGAAACCCTCGTGACCCGTCGTGTGTTGCCCGTCGCTGTGAAGGTGCTCCTCGACCCTATTGCG
>NW_023358993.1:0-217 GCF_001411555.2 Juglans regia
GAATCACCCCCACGAAAACGAGCCCAAAAAACGGTCGTCGGGACATGGTCGGCCGGCGGCGGCCGCCGCCACAACCACCGCCGGCGGCGGTGGAGACGATACCCACCCGCCGGTGGCATGGGGGGCGTGGCACACGCCCTTTCCATGGGCGCCAGGGGCATGCCCATGTGAGGGGGGCGGCATGGTCAGCCCTCCTGGCTGACCATGTTGGGGCTTG
>NW_023358994.1:0-228 GCF_001411555.2 Juglans regia
TCCGGATGATGCTGGCCTCGCTTCCATGGGGTTTGACGGGCGACGACCGTTTTTTGGGCTCGCTTTCGTGGGGGTGATTCCTACATTCTCGCTTGCTTTCTAGCGACAAGCTTGTGCTTTAGGGACGGATTTGGTGGCACCTAGTGCCGCGCATGGGCTTGTTGATGGGGGCAATCGGTCGTGCTAGGGGCTTTCTCACGTTGGCTAGCCCTCGGGTGCTCTAGTCTA
>NW_023358995.1:0-217 GCF_001411555.2 Juglans regia
GAGCTTCACCGGTGGCGGATCAGAGCTGGGATTGGGTCCATTGGGTAGCTAAGGGGTCGAGGATGAAGTGGTGAAGAGATGGTGGCCGGTGGTGGCGCGACGGCTGCGCGCGAGCACAAAGAACGCCGCGGCTTCAAGCCATGCGTGGAGGAGAATGCCGGCAAGTTAGGGGCTGGAAACCAGAGGGGGAGGGCGCCGGTGGGTGGGGGAGAGGAGG
>NW_023358996.1:0-245 GCF_001411555.2 Juglans regia
AAGAAGGAAACCGTATCAAGGTTCAACCCCATGGGAACAAGGCCATCAAGGTCCGGAAGCCACCTCAATGAAGCATGTGCGTAGCACTGGGTGCCATAACACCAACCGCCGTGCACATCTACGTCAAAGAGGAAGCAAACAAACACACAGGCCCGGCCACCATGCGGCCAACCAAATGTAAAATGAAAAATGGAGATGCCCGTCAAACCCCATGGAAGCGAGGCCAGCATCATCCGGATACCCCC
>NW_023358997.1:0-225 GCF_001411555.2 Juglans regia
TAGTGCCACGCATGGGCTTGTTGATGGGGGCAATCGGTCGTGCTAGGGGCTTTCTCACGTTGGCTAGCCCTCGTGTGCTCTAGTCTACCCCATGGCGGTTGGGCATATTTGTTTGGATGCCTCCTTTGCAACATGCTTGTGCACGGCGGATGGTGTTATGGCACCCAGTGCTACGCACATTGTTGCTCTCGGGGGTATCCGGATGATGCTGGCCTCGCTTCCATG
>NW_023358998.1:0-236 GCF_001411555.2 Juglans regia
CTCTACCACCGTCCCTGCTTACCACCATCCCTACAGTTCCTTTCCACACAATAGATACGTATCAGAGCACTGTAGGCGGGAATCACAGGCGGGACTGTACCACCATCCCTGCTTACCACCATCCCTACTGCATGCACCGTAGGCGGGAATTACAGGCGGGACACAACCACCATCCCTGTTTACCACCATCCCTACTGCATGCACCGTAGGCGGGAATCGCAGGCGGGACTCTACCA
>NW_023359000.1:0-221 GCF_001411555.2 Juglans regia
CTCTGGATATTTACAGCGTAGGAATTGGTGCGACCGATTTAATACCCATCCAGTGCGTGTTCATTTTCGTTTCCTTTCCACTTTACTGTGTTTTATCGGCTTGGAGATAGAGAATTGTAAATGATTTAGCTAGTCCAGATTGGTGTATCTTATATATAATATAGGAAATTCATCTAATCAGGGGGGCCATTTTTTTTTTTTTTTTCTTTTTTTTTTGGGGG
>NW_023359001.1:0-228 GCF_001411555.2 Juglans regia
TAGGCATGGGAAATAAGAGAAGAGAAAATAGTAACAATCGGGACAGTTGTTGAGGTCTCAACCCCTTGGGAGCCAAGCCAAACCAGCAAACAACCCATCGTCGGCCGAGAGCACGCGTAGGAAACTAGTGCTAAGAAGCACCAAACACCATGCCACACTCACACCTCAAGGATGCCATGCACGAGGATCGAACCCCCACGAAGATCAACGCATCAAGAAGGAAACCGT
>NW_023359002.1:0-254 GCF_001411555.2 Juglans regia
CCTCGTTAAGGGATTTAGATTGTACTCATTCCAATTACCAGACTCGTAAGAGCCCGGTATTGTTATTTATTGTCACTACCTCCCCGTGTCAGGATTGGGTAATTGGCGCGCCTGCTGCCTTCCTTGGATGTGGTAGCCGTTTCTCAGGCTCCCTCTCCGGAATCGAACCCTAATTCTCCGTTACCCGTCACCACCATTGTAGGCCTCTATCCTACAATCGAAAGTTGATAGGGCAGAAATTTGAATGATGCGTC
>NW_023359003.1:0-210 GCF_001411555.2 Juglans regia
CCCATGGCATGCACAGCGAGGTTAGCACGGTGCCCACGGGCCATGCCTTGACAGCCCCATGGCTTTCCTTGACAGCCCCATGGCATGCACAGCGAGGTTAGCACGCTGCCCACGGGCCATGCCTTGGCAGCCCGATGGCTTGCCTTGGCAGCCCCACTGGCATGCCCCATGGCTTGCCTTGACAGCCCCGTGGCTTGCCCCATGGCATGC
>NW_023359004.1:0-232 GCF_001411555.2 Juglans regia
GCCCCAAGGCACGCCGCGACACACCCGTGGTGCTTTGCCTACCATGTCAAGCACACAAAGGTCCGACGAAGAACACCGTAGATCACACAAACTCTACAAAAGCAATCTTCCTTGTTGCCTCAAAAGAATGCAATACAACACTCACAACATGGCCCCCCAATGTTGCCACCCGACGTGCATGAACGGGGGCGAACACTTGTCTCGTGCTTTTGGACAATTGAAACCACCCAAA
>NW_023359008.1:0-237 GCF_001411555.2 Juglans regia
CCAAGCATCACCTATCGATTTTTGCCTATTTTCGATTTTTTTTGATTTTTCGGATTTATTTAATCAAAAAAATTAAATAAAAAAATCCCGATGTCGAAAAATTGCGAGGCTTGCTCCTACTTCAAGATATGATTTTTCTAAGCATGCCTGCAAAAAATCTCGTCCAAATTCAAAGTATTTCGATAAAAAAGGCCTTTATGTTTCCTCGGACATTTGATGTTTCCTCCTGCCGGTTGG
>NW_023359009.1:0-228 GCF_001411555.2 Juglans regia
AGTTCAATTAAGAACAAGAGGAGTAAAACTCAACTCACAATGAATAAATTCATCAAATTTCATAAACTTCATAATCTGATTAGAATGAGGCTACATAGAGTATTTAAAGCAAAACCTAATGAATCCCTAGCCAAAATAAACCCCCATCTTCCAAAAGTGCCCCTGGATGAACAGTGCCGCGGCTACAGTGCCGTGCTACAGTACTCGGCTACAGTAACCCTAACCCTA
>NW_023359010.1:0-226 GCF_001411555.2 Juglans regia
AGACCCAATATTTAATAAACCAATCTAGTAAGCTATTATTTATTGATTAATAATTCAAAACAGCCCCTTTTATCAGAAAATTAAACTCGAACACCCCCCTTCTCAAACCATTAGCATTTAACCCCCAACACAGCCACTAAAATCCCTATGCAGCAGCCAAACACAACTCATACAGGTTACCTCTTGGCAACATGCATTTAAACAGAGACAACCAACAACAAAAACT
>NW_023359012.1:0-217 GCF_001411555.2 Juglans regia
CGACCATGTCCCGACGACCGTTTTTTGGGCTCGTTTTCGTGGGGGTGATTCCTACATTCTCGATTGCTTTCTAGCAACAAGCTTGTGCTTTAGGGACGGATTTGGTGGCACCGAGTGCCACGCATGGGCTTGTTGATGGGGGCAATCGGTCGTGCTAGGGGCTTTCTCACGTTGGCTAGCCCTCGTGTGCTCTAGTCTACCCCATGGCGGTTGGGCC
>NW_023359013.1:0-243 GCF_001411555.2 Juglans regia
AGGGTTCCTGTGTTGCATACCTACAAAGATGGAATTTGTCCCTCTCGTTGCCCCTTGTCCTTGTCGGTGCTCATCTTTGGGTGCTGGCTGGACTCTGAAGTTGTTCACGTGTTACCATGCAAGCCTTCGAGTTTACGTTGGTTGTCATGGACCATGTGGGCGTTCTCGTGCTCTTGGATGCGGAACATTGTGTTGGTGTGGGGGGTCTCCGGCCTCTTTATCCCAAACCGAGCGTTCTCGTTT
>NW_023359014.1:0-221 GCF_001411555.2 Juglans regia
GGGGCAATCGGTCGTGCTAGGGGCTTTCTCACGTTGGCTAGCCCTCGGGTGCTCTAGTCTACCCCATGGCGGTTGGGCCTATTTGTTTGGATGCCTCCTTTGCACCATGCTTGTGCCCGGCGGATGGTGTTATGGCACCCAGTGCTACGCACATTGTTGCTCTCGGGGGTATCCGGATGATGCTGGCCTCGCTTCCATGGGGTTTGACGGGCATCTCCATT
>NW_023359015.1:0-226 GCF_001411555.2 Juglans regia
CCATGGGCGCCAGGGGCATGCCCATGTGAGGGGGGCGGCATGGTCAGCCCTCCTGGCTGACCATGTTGGGGCTTGCATGCCCCCCCTAAAGAGCATTTAGAGCCAAATCCCAACCGGCAGGCGGAAACATCAAATGTCCGAGGAAACATAAAGGCCTTTTTTATCGAAATACTTTGAATTTGGACGAGATTTTTTGCAGGCATGCTTAGAAAAATCATATCTTGAA
>NW_023359017.1:0-218 GCF_001411555.2 Juglans regia
GCACCTAGTGCCGCGCATGGGCTTGTTGATGGGGGCAATCGGTCGTGCTAGGGGCTTTCTCACGTTGGCTAGCCCTCGGGTGCTCTAGTCTACCCCATGGCGGTTGGGCCTATGGTTTGGATGCCTCCTTTGCAACATGCTTGTGCACGGCGGATGGTGTTATGGCACCCAGTGCTACGCACATTGTTGCTCTCGGGGGTATCCGGATGATGCTGGCC
>NW_023359018.1:0-252 GCF_001411555.2 Juglans regia
GGTCCGGAAGCCACCTCAATGAAGCATGTGCGTAGCACTGGGTGCCATAACACCATCCGCCGTGCACATCTACGTCAAAGAGGAAGCAAACAAACACACAGGCCCGGCCACCATGCGGCCAACCAAATGTAAAATGAAAAATGGAGATGTCCGTCAAACCCCATGGAAGCGAGGCCAGCATCATCCGGATACCCCCGAGAGCAACAATGTGCGTAGCACTGGGTGCCATAACACCATCCGCCGTGCACAAGC
>NW_023359019.1:0-214 GCF_001411555.2 Juglans regia
ATACCTGCCCAGCAGAACGACCTGTGAACATGTAATAACCTTCTGGGTGGGGGTGTAATGCCCCCTCCCAAAAAACGGTTGGGAGGGCACGTTGAGATATGCCCACCGCGCCTCGTGTGTGGTTGGTCAATCTTCTCGTTCCCTTCCCGATCGAACAATGAACCCCGGCGCGGTCTGCGCCAAGGAACTTAAACAAGGAGTAACCACGGGCGCC
>NW_023359020.1:0-209 GCF_001411555.2 Juglans regia
ACAGAAAAATGAGAGAGAAAAAAGAAGAGGGTGAGAGTAAAACCTTAAGCAAAAGAGAGAATGAGTTGAAAAGTAATTATGAAAAAGAGAGTGAAAAAGAAAAAAAGAGTGGAAAGAAAAGAGAGTGTGAAGAAAGTGAGAGAAAAACAAAGAGAAAAGAGAGTTTTTGTGCTAAGGCGAGTCTTAATCCTAACGGACTTGACGTATGT
>NW_023359021.1:0-210 GCF_001411555.2 Juglans regia
ACTAGAGCACCCGAGGGCTAGCCAACGTGAGAAAGCCCCTAGCACGACCGATTGCCCCCATCAACAAGCCCATGCGCGGCACTAGGTGCCACCAAATCCGTCCCGAAAGCACAAGCTTGTTGCTAGAAAGCAAGCGAGAATGTAGGAATCACCCCCACGAAAGCGAGCCCAAAAAACGGTCGTCGCCCGTCAAACCCCATGGAAGCGAGG
>NW_023359022.1:0-215 GCF_001411555.2 Juglans regia
AACTTTTTTTTTTTTTTTTTTTTTATTATCATCACACTTTTCCTAGGCCATTAAGATATGGTTCATTGTAGTTCTTGAGTTGCTTAGAAGAAACCACTGGTTGTCATCAATCAAACCACAAAAAGTATCTGCTTGTGTCAATTAAGGTCATCAACCAATAGCTTTGAAGTAAATTTCCCAAGTTTGAGTTGCTAAGACTTATCATAAGGTCAAGT
>NW_023359023.1:0-217 GCF_001411555.2 Juglans regia
TCCATTTTTCATTTTACATTTGGTTGGCCGCATGGTGGCCGGGCCTGTGTGTTTGTTTGCTTCCTCTTTGACGTAGATGTGCACGGCGGATGGTGTTATGGCACCCAGTGCTGCGCACATGCTTCATTGAGGTGGCTTCCGGACCTTGATGGCCTTGTTCCCATGGGGTTGAACCTTGATACGGTTTCCTTCTTGATGCGTTGATCTTCGTGGGGGT
>NW_023359024.1:0-214 GCF_001411555.2 Juglans regia
AGCCGAGATATCCGTTGCCGAGAGTCGTTATGTATCATGGTAAAGATGTCACCAACAACGCGCACACCGTTTCCGGGGCGCCCGTGGTTACTCCTTGTTTAAGTCCCTTGGCGCAGACCGCGCCGGGGTTCATTGTTCGATCGGGAAGGGAACGAGAAGATTGACCAACCACACACGAGGAGCGGTGGGCATATCTCAACGTGCCCTCCCAACC
>NW_023359025.1:0-4563 GCF_001411555.2 Juglans regia
CCCGCCCCGCCCCGCATCCATATATATATAAAAAATATATATATATATACGCATGAAACGACGTCGTTTCATGCGTATATATTTTTTTTTAAAACCCAGGCATGAAACGACGTCGTTTCATGCCTGGGTTAATTAGCCCCCCCCGATTCCCTCCCTCGGCCTCGCTCACTCTCAGACCCTCACTTCTCTCATCTCTGTCTCTCCGCTCAACCCTCCCTCTCTCTAAGTCTGAGTTTCCGGCGCCGCACCCAGCTACCAGCGGTGGCTTCAACGTCGCCGTGCGCATCCGCCATCCGCCCATCCGGTCCGTTTCTCTGCATCTCACCGAAGATCCGAATCCCGAAAGGTAAGAAACTCAAACCCATTTTATTTTGTTGTGATTTATATTTTTAATGGAGATTGGAGGAAGGATGGGGTTTATCGGAGATGGAGGATGGGATTTTTGTGAATTGTGTGCTGTGGAGCTTAGATTGTGCATGTGTTTTGGTTTGAAATTTGAATGAGTCCGTGAAATGCATGTGAATTGTGTTTGTTTTCTCATTTCTGTAATTATTTCGGTTTGGAATCTTTGGATTGAAATTAATTGTGTAATTAATTTGGATTGAAACCCCTAATTTAATTTAGGGCTCAAATCCGAAACCCTAAATTAATTTAGGGGATTCAAAGGAGAAAAATCAGTAGAGAGCAAGCATGATTTGGAATTAATTCCGAAAAGTCTCATGCTATACTTTCATTCTTTGAGTTAAATCATACTTATCTAAAAAATTTAAACTCCAAAAAATCTAAACTCTTAGGAGATGATAAATTCATCGTTGGCATGTGGGGTCAAATATATAGCATCCAAAGCCTCGTATTAGCTAGAAAATGAATTTGATATTTTCAATGGGAGGTAAATGAGTTTTAGGCCCCATTTCACAATTTCTTTTGCATATCCATTATGCTATGAAGCCTATGATAATTTGGATTTTCTGCTGCTTCTTGAAAATCATATCCAATATTAGTAGTAACAATTGTTGTTGTTATTATGGAATGATCTCTGTGTGTGTGTGTACACATTTGAAGACATGCAGTCTTCTTGCGAAGTTGGGTGCACATGCATATTGGTTAAGTGGCACCCCTTTTTATGTCAACTTGTATGTATATATATATATATATATATAAATAGTTGGATAGTATATACAACTAATAAGCAAATAATTGTTTATATATAATTGTATGTAGCTAGAAGGTGTCAAATTGGATTCAATACCTCCTTTGTGAGGACTTGCTTTCATTATATAGGCACTGCCGTGCATGTTACAAGGCTATAATCACTCTATTTACAGCAACAGAATCTTGTCTAAGTAAGGAAACTAGAACTAAATACAGATGCTATCTAAGTAAAGAAACTAGGACTAATGACAAAACTGTACAGCTATAAATACATTCCCAAAAGATATGTTTATAAAAAGAAAAAGAAAAAAAGAAGAAGATAAGAGTCCAAAAATTCAATATTATTTTTTTATTTCTCATTTCTTTGTTAATATTTTTTAATTTGTTGGATGTGGACTTTTCCACCTTACTTTAATAAAGGAAACATCCATATTTTCTTGCCTCATATAGTGTATTTGTTAATATACTTTATTAACAACATATAGTGTATTTGTTGTTAATATACTTTATTACATTTTATAACCAAAGTACACAATATATATATATATATATGAATGTAAAGTTATAGTGTGATACTTTTTGTTATTCTACTTTTCTTTTATGTTCATTATATAGTTATGTTTTCTATTATTTCAGATTTCTTGTTTGCTTTAGTTCATGGATATTCCAGCGGATTCGAGTGCGAGCTCTCCTTTTCAGGCCGAGGGCACCCCTACCCCTACACCTACACCTACACCTACCCCTCCTACTCATACCCCTACCCGTAGCCCTACGGCACCTTGCCCCGCCCCCAAGCCCAGCAAGAAACCTGCTTCAATAGTTTGGACTCATTTCACCAAATTAGAGGGTGGTGACTCAAGTAACCCCCAAGCCAAGTGTAACCATTGTGGCAAAATTTATGGATGCCACTATAGGAAACATGGCACCTCTCAATTAAATGTGCACTTAGAAGAGCAATGCAAAAAAAGTCTAATATTAAGATCATTACAAGATAAAAGCCAATCTAGGCTAGAAGTTGGACTTCAAAAAATGGCGGATGAGACTAGTGGGGGTGCAAGTTTGAGGGGGTATACTAAGTATGATCCCGATGAGTGTAGAAGATATCTAGCTCGTATGGTCATAATGGACGAGCTACCTTTTCAAATTGTAGACGGGAAAGGGTTCCAGGCGTATTCTCACTACTTGGAACCAAGGTTTAATATTCCCTCTCGCCACACGGTGGCAAAGGATGTAAAAAAGCATTTTTACATTGAAAAGGAGAAGTTGAGGGGTCAATTGGCAGATCAATTTGTTTGTCTCACCACTGACACTTGGACATCGATCCAAAATTTTAATTATATGTCTTTGACTGTGCATTTTATTGATTGCCATTGGACATTACACAAGAAAATCATAAAATTTTGTAAAATCCCCGATCATAAGGGTGAGACAGTTGGGAAGGCCTTGGAGGCTTCAATAAAAGAGTGGGGTTTGAGCCGAGTTGTTACAGTCACAGTCGATAATGCCTCGTCTAACGATGTTGCATTAGGACATTTGAGAACTTATCTTAGAAAGGCAAATAAGACACTTATGGGTGGTGAGTGTCTGCATGTGAGATGTGCAGCACATATTCTGAATTTGATTGTTAGTGATGGTTTGAGAGATCTTCATGACTCGATTGCTCGAGTTAGGACTGCTGTGAGATGGGTGAGATCTTCTCCTTCAAGGTTGGAGAAATTCAAGGTTGCTGCGAGATCTGCGGGTCTAACATCTAAGAAGGGTCTTTGTACTAATATGCCTACACGATGGAACTCAACATTTCTGATGTTGGAGGCGGCCCAAGAATATAGGCTGGCATTTGCATTATTGGGTGATGAAGACATCCAATATGTAAAATATTTTGATGATCACGGGGGATTGGGGAAACCCGTAGCTGATGATTGGGAAGTTGTAACTATTTTTGTAGACTTTTTGAGGCTTTTTTACGATATCACCACGAGGCTATATGGAACTTTGTACCCTACATGCAATGTTGTATGCCAGCAAATATGTAGGGTAAAAGAAGAATTAGATGACATGGTCGCGGGTGGTCACATTAGGCTGCGGGAGATGGCATTGATTATGAGGTCAAAGTACGACAAGTATTGGGGAGATTTAACTAGGGCTAATATTTTGTTATATGTAGCTGTCGTCTTTGACCCGAGGTATAAGTTGGATAGCATGATATTTGGATTGGGCCTTACGTACGGGCAAGTACGGGCGAAGCTTATTCCAGCAAGGGTTCGGGAAACCCTTACTAGATTATTTGATGAGTTTTCCACCATGCGGGGGGTGGTAATATTGCGGCACCTACATCTACCCCCTCAGCCTCAGACTCACAGTTTCCTGAAGTCGAGGTTGGGAAAAGGCGTAGATTGGAGTGGGGTGAGAGGTATGAGCAGACCCCCTTCCTCCGGACTTCTGTAAAGGCTCAATCAGAGATAGACAGATACTTAGCAGCATAGATTCTACCATTTTCACGAGATTTCGATATATTAAGTTGGTGGAAGGTGAATGCTGTGAAGTACCTCATCCTTGGAGAGATAGCCCGCACACTTTTGGCCATCCCTGTTAGCACAGTAGTCTCAGAGTCGGCCTTTAGCACCGGAGGGCGTGTATTAGATTCATTTCGGAGTTCATTAGCTCCTGCCACTATGGAGGCTTTGATTTGCACGCAGAATTGGATCAAGGGAACTCCAATTCATGTTCCGGATGTTCTTGAGTATGAGGAGGCCGACGTCGAGGAGGAGGGTGATGATCAGTCTGGATCTGGTATTTATTCTAATTTCTTATTTTCATTTATTTATTTTCATTTATTTATTTTCATTTAATTGGTATTCATTAATTTCATTTCAAATTTAATACTTATAGTGATACATGAGACGGCGTCTACGGCTACCTCCGATGCAGTATGACTTTTGTATTGGACTCACCATTGCCATGGTTTGCATAATTTCTTCCCTAATTGTTTGTTTATAACTTTTTAATTCTAATTTGTTTTATTTTTAACTTATTAATATTTCAGGTTTTTTGACTTATTAACTTTTATTTTTAACTTATTGATTTTCAGTCTCACAGCAATCGACATTCGACACAACTCAGTGAACTCACAACTACGGCTCCACCCCAAAATTAATTTTCTTAATTTACAATTATTATAATGTTGCTACAATAGTTAATTATACAGTTTGTAATATTTATTTTTTTTAGAAGAGTTTGTAATAGTGTAATAGTTTATTAGTTCTCTTAATTTGTATAATTGTAAACTATTTATTTTAGCATAGTGTCTTACTGCCTTAGTGATGAATATTACTTAATTATTTAATAGTTAAAACTTAATATCTATTTATCAAAAAAAAATTATTTCTTTTCTGTTTTTAAATTTATATTTTT
>NW_023359026.1:0-255 GCF_001411555.2 Juglans regia
TGCGGAACATTGTGTTGGTGTGGGGGGTCTCCGGCCTCTTTATCCCAAACCGAGCGTTCTCGTTTGACACGAACGATTGTCGTGCTCGCGTCTTGATCCTATCCGCCTTCCGGAGTGGTAGGTTTACGTGCGGTGCCGGCATCGAGAATGAATGCTACCTGGTTGATCCTGCCAGTAGTCATATGCTTGTCTCAAAGATTAAGCCATGCATGTGTAAGTATGAACTAATTCAGACTGTGAAACTGCGAATGGCTC
>NW_023359027.1:0-238 GCF_001411555.2 Juglans regia
GGTGGTTTGCCGTGGGTGGCGGCGCAAGGGTGGTTTTAGGCCAAAAATGCCGAAATCGGAGATGGACTTGGTGGGGCTTCACCGGTAACGGATCGGAGCCGGGGTTGGGTCCAAAGGGTTGCCAAGAGGTCGGAGATGAAGTGGTAGGAAGATGGTGGCCAATGGCGGTGCGACGGCGGCGCAACGGCGGAAAGAGTGCCGCGGCTTCGTGGGTCTCGTGGGAGCTAACGGCGGCTTG
>NW_023359028.1:0-240 GCF_001411555.2 Juglans regia
GAAATACGAATGCCCCCGACTGTTCCTGTTAATCATTACTCCGATCCCGAAGGCCAACACAATAGGACCGAAATCCTATGATGTTATCCCATGCTAATGTATACAGAGCGTAGGCTTGCTTTGAGCACTCTAATTCCTTCAAAGTAACAGCACCGGAGGCACGACCCGGCCAGTTAAGGCCAGGAGCGCATCGCCGGTAGAAGGGACGAGCAGACCGGTGCACACCAGGGGCGGACCGCT
>NW_023359029.1:0-253 GCF_001411555.2 Juglans regia
CCCCCCACACCAACACAATGTTCCGCATCCAAGAGCACGAGAACGCCCACATGGTCCATGACAACCAACGTAAACTCGAAGGCTTGCATGGTAACACGTGGACATCTTCAGAGTCCAGCCAGCACCCAAAGATGAGCACCGACAAGGACAAGGGGCAACGAGAGGGACAAATTCCATCTTTGTAGGTATGCAACACAGGAACCCTTCGGTAGCCCAACATGCTATTCACACGAGGAGCAAAAATGAGGAGGAG
>NW_023359031.1:0-209 GCF_001411555.2 Juglans regia
ACAGATGAAGAGGAACGGTTCATGGCTAGTGTTCCTTATTCCAGCGCAGTTGGCAGCATCATGTATGCAATGGTTTGCACCCGTCCAGACATTTCACAGGCAGTAAGCGTGGTTAGCAGGTATATGGCTAATCCGGGTAAGACTCACTGGCAGGCTGTGAAATGGATACTCAGGGATTTGAGGGGAACCATGAACTTTGGGTTAATTTT
>NW_023359032.1:0-249 GCF_001411555.2 Juglans regia
TTTACGTTGGTTGTCATGGACCATGTGGGCGTTCTCGTGCTCTTGGATGCGGAACATTGTGTTGGTGTGGGGGGTCTCCGGCCTCTTTATCCCAAACCGAGCGTGCTCGTTTGACACGAACGATTGTCGTGCTCGCGTCTTGATCCTATCCTCCTTCCGGAGTGGTAGGTTTACGTGCGGTGCCGGCATCGAGAATGAATGCTACCTGGTTGATCCTGCCAGTAGTCATATGCTTGTCTCAAAGATTAA
>NW_023359033.1:0-237 GCF_001411555.2 Juglans regia
CATATGCTTCTGCTGTCGGAAGCCTAATGTATGCTCAGGTCTGTACAAGACCTGACATTGCATTTGCTGTGGGAATGTTAGGACAATATCAGAGTAATCCAGGTTTAGACCACTGGAGAGCTGCAAAGAAAGAAATGAGGTACCTTCAAGGGACCAAAGAATACATGCTTATGTATAGACGAACGGACAATCTGGAAGTAATTGGCTACTCAGATTCTGACTTTGCTGGCTGTGTTG
>NW_023359034.1:0-224 GCF_001411555.2 Juglans regia
TATTTTTCCATATTCCTAATTGTTAGTGATTAAGTTCTAATTTTTAGAAATCACTACTTTCAGTTTCCCGTGATCGCACTTGAGTTTTGTCTCGAAGCGCGAAAATCGAGGTAAGTTAGTTTTTAACTTACTATCAATTTAATGTGTATGTGTGATAAGTAAGGGAACTAAATTGTATGTATGCATGTTATCATATGTGCCATGCCAAGTCATTACATATTTAT
>NW_023359035.1:0-212 GCF_001411555.2 Juglans regia
GCTTTCGTGGGGGTGATTCCTACATTCTCGCTTGCTTTCTAGCAACAAGCTTGTGCTTTAGGGACGGATTTGGTGGCACCTAGTGCCGCGCATGGGCTTGTTGATGGCGGCAATCGGTCGTGCTAGGGGCTTTCTCACGTTGGCTAGCCCTCGGGTGCTCTAGTCTACCCCATGGCGGTTGGGCCTATTTGTTTGGATGCCTCCTTTGCAAC
>NW_023359037.1:0-250 GCF_001411555.2 Juglans regia
AAACCAGCAAACAACCCATCGTCGGCCGAGAGCACGCGTAGGAATCTAGTGCTAAGAAGCACCAAACACCATGCCACACTCACACCTCAAGGATGCCATGCACGAGGATCGAACCCCCACGAAGATCAACGCATCAAGAAGGAAAACGTATCAAGGTTCAACCCCATGGGAACAAGGCCATCAAGGTCCGGAAGCCACCTCAATGAAGCATGTGCGTAGCACTGGGTGCCATAACACCATCCGCCGTGCA
>NW_023359039.1:0-218 GCF_001411555.2 Juglans regia
ACAGTATATCTAGGAGGAAGAATTGTGTAGTAGTAAGAGAGGAAGAGAGAATGAAGGAAGTGAGGAAGAGAGGGGGAGACGTAAAGTGGAGGGAGGAAGATAGGGGGAGGAGAGAGGAGGAAGAGAGGAGGAGAGGGGGAGAGGAAAAGTGGAGGAGAGGGAGAGAGGAGGAAGAGTGAAGGGAGGAAATAGAGGAGAAAAAGAGGAAAGGACGAGAG
>NW_023359040.1:0-230 GCF_001411555.2 Juglans regia
ATTTTCGATTTTTTTTGATTTTTCGGATTTATTTAATCAAAAAAATTAAATAAAAAAATCCCGATGTCGAAAAATTGTGAGGCTTGCTCCTACTTCAAGATATGCTTTTTCTAAGCATGCCTGCAAAAAATCTCGTCCAAATTCAAAGTATTTCGATAAAAAAGGCCTTTATGTTTCCTCGGACATTTGATGTTTCCTCCTGCCGGTTGGGATTTGGCTCTAAATGCTCT
>NW_023359042.1:0-211 GCF_001411555.2 Juglans regia
GGGGGGGGGGGGGGGGGGGTGGAAAAAGGGGGGGGGGAAGGGGGGAGGAGGGGAGAGGCATCGTGGAGGGGGAGAAAAGAGAGAGAAAAGAAGAAGAATAAGATATGTGCCACATCAGTGTGTGAGATCTTTTTGTGTTTATAATATTTTTCATTTGTTATTATTGACTTGGGTTTTTGTATTTTTTAAACATGTTGTAGAGAGGAGCTGT
>NW_023359043.1:0-239 GCF_001411555.2 Juglans regia
AATGTAAAATGAAAAATGGAGATGCCCGTCAAACCCCATGGAAGCGAGGCCAGCATCATCCGGATACCCCCGAGAGCAACAATGTGCGTAGCACTGGGTGCCATAACACCATCCGCCGTGCACAAGCATGTTGCGAAGGAGGCATCCAAACAAATAGGCCCAACCGCCATGGGGTAGACTAGAGCACCCGAGGGCTAGCCAACGTGAGAAAGCCCCTAGCACGACCGATTGCCCCCATC
>NW_023359044.1:0-2500 GCF_001411555.2 Juglans regia
TCTGTCGAATGAGTCACCTCAACCTCCAAACCTGTCAAAAATTTGATGGGAGGATCTCCTAAACCTGTTGACTTCTGTGAAGTCAGGATCTGTGTCAAGGCATTTCTCACCTTAGACTGATCTATAAAAAATTTTGTCGTGTCCAATGTCTCTTTTGCGGTGGGTACTGTAGCAGAACTTGTCACCGGGAAACCTCCAGGAGGGACGCCTGCCGCCAATGACCCACTATGTGAAGACGGACCAGGTGGCAGAGCCACCATGGGCTTGGGCTGGCCCAACTCTCTTCTCGGGCTAGTAGAACGTTGAAGCCTAACGCTAGATTGCTTCTTTCGAGTAATGGGCTTCTTGTATGGGCCTTTCACAAACCCCATCCCTACGAAGCCAATAGAAGCCTTGGGTCCATACAACCTCCCCATTTCCTCAACTAACTCATCTAGCTTTCTAGTTGAAACCAGGCCCATTATTAAGCCTAGTCCCTCATCAATCATTTTGGCATGTGCGAGTAGAACTTCTTGGTTGGAAGGACATGCTGGATTTGATGTATTAACAGCTTCCATCAATGCAGACAAATAAGGAGCTGTTTGCGAGGAAGAACCTCCTATTTGAGGATTAGCTATACTCACCTATTTTCCTTTAGAGTCCCTCTTAGCCGCACCCTTGTTAAGCACACTTATGTTTCCAGGAGCAAAAACAGAGGAATTTGAACTGACAATCTCCATCGTTTTCCTAGCGAACCTTTCCCATCCACTTCCATTCCTCCCTTCAGGGATAACAATAATTCCTTTTCCCTTATTTGTGCCTAACTCCATCAATTTCACGAACCTGCCATCCGAATTTTGACATACTTGGACCAAAAAGACTCTATGTCCATCCCTTTTTGTCTGATACGGAGCCCTATTACTTGAGAAATTCAGAGTTCCCACAACCACCTTAGCCAACCAGACAACCACCTCCCTACTGAGGTAAAGGGCCTTCATAAACTTATTACACTTCTCGACAATACAGAAAAGATTCCTCTATTCTTCTGATCACAAAAAGCTTGGCTTCAATCCAAAAACTACTCTCCATCGACATCATCCTCCAAGTACATTCTTGATTGTGATGCCAAGAGGATGCTTGAATATACGGCCAGTGCACTTCAGTTATTCCTCTTTGTTTATATGTTTATTGTTCAATAAAAAATATCTTACCAATCCAAAAAGAGTATTCTTCAAACTTAGCTATGTAACTTTTGCTCTATGCATTAACTATGATTATATTTCCATATTCTAATACATAAATAAGTAGGAAATATATGCATAACAGATTTCCCTTATGGTAAAAGAGATCGTCTATGACAAACAAAAACAATAATGAAGCCATGATATAGGCCTCACCCACCTATAAGCCACAACAAATAAACATTATCCACAGCAACACAAATAGATACACAAAAGCAGGAAAAGAGCCAAAAACAATCTCACCCTTGGTAACAACAGGACCAACTAAACTAGCACGCATAGGCAATGCTCTTTTATATGTCCCATATACTTGTGCTTTTGCCTATTCTTATGGTCAATAAAATTTTGTTTACTGCTAAATGTCAGATTTCTAGGAAATAATTTGGGAAAGATTTCTAGGAAATAAGTTAGGAAACTTTGTTTTAAATATGTCAGATTTCTAGGAGATAAATTAGGAAGTTCTATTTTAGATAAAATCTGAAATAGTTACTATTTCAGATTTTAGATATTTCTATTTCCTGTTTTATAGCCTAGGAATTTGCTGATTTGATTTCCTTATTAGGTGGCCCTCCTGATTTGGTGGCCTTCCTCTTCTATTTATATTGTAAACGTTTCTGTTGGAAAATAATAAGAATGATTATTCTTCTTCCCAAAAACTACATGGTATCAGAGCTTCGTGCTCTTTTTCTATTTTCTCCTTTCTTCTGATGATGTCATATAAGTCGGCAATGACCGGCTCTTCAGACTCTTCTGGTACTTCCGAAACAATTTCGCCCAATTCCACCATCCCTCCCACGCATGTATCTGCTGATTCCTATTCCCAGAATTCAGCTCTTTATCTCACAACTACAAAACTCAATGGGCATAACTATCTCGAGTGGGCTCAGTCTGTCAAATTGGCAATCGATGGCAGAGGCAAGTTTGCGCATTTGATTGGCGAAATATCAAAACCTGCTGCTGGTGACCCTAATATAAAAAAATGGCAGTCAGAAAATTCTCTTGTTATTGCTTGGCTCATCAATTCCATGGAACCTACCATTGGAAAACCTCATCTATTTCTTCCCACTGCTCAAGATGTCTGGGAGGCTGTTCGAGATCTTTATTCAGACCTGGAGAATTCTTCTCAAATTTTTGAGTTGAAAACTCGACTTTGGAAATCCAAGCAAAATGATCGCGATGTTACGACTTATTACAACGAATTGGTAACGTTATGGCAGGAACTTGATCAGTGTTATGAGGATGTTTGGGAAAATTCGAATGACTATGCTCGTCACAAGAAG
>NW_023359044.1:7500-16976 GCF_001411555.2 Juglans regia
AATTTGCTTTGTCTGTTGATGTTGAAACAGTATGGATGGAAGACTGTCCTGATATAGTCCTTCCTCTTATTTCCTTTGACAAGTCTTGTATGGTCTGATTTTTTACCAAAAAAAAAAAGAATCTGTTTGCCTTAGTGTTATGTTTTTACTTGTTTTTCAATTAATTTGTGTTAATATAAAGAAACATTTTTCCTCTATATAGATGATAATGAGAAAATAAGGCATTTTCAAGCAATGTCAGCCGTCACGGTATGTATGGGTTTCATTTTTCCTGTAAAGATGTTACAGTAAAGTACTTTAGATGGCTCGATGTACTTGGTTATGAAGTTAGATTTTTCACTAACTATATGTGCACATCAGGTTGCTACCTATATCTTTAAACTCAAAATGGCAGAGAGCTAATAATTAGCAGTTTAACATCTGTCAGATATTAGATATATCTGAGAGATCAATATTATATATATATATATATATATGTCTACATATAGATGGATATATATGAAGTTAAATCAGTTTTTATAATGTTACGTAAAACCCAATGATTATTCTTTGTTGTCTTTTTTAGACAACTCATTAATTTTTCTGTACATTTTCTCATTGATATATAATTACTTATGACTCACCCTAAAGGGTAAAACCATAAAGATAAGGTGTCTGTTCTACATGCCAGATTCACTATTGTCCTAATTTAGAACCCCAAGCTACTATATTAATCAGGCTAAGACAGTATATCCTTGCCATGACCACAAAAAAAGGAAAGTACAGGAATACCAACATCTCACAGCTTAGAGCACAACGTACACACAGCTTAGAGCACCACGCAGGAAAAAGGCAGAGATACAAACACATAATTCCCAGAGAGGACAATCAAGAAAAAGCGGTGGAAAACAGCATTCTACAACAACGAAATGTAACCCAATTTTGGAAATCAAAGAAATGCTAAGGATTCAGAAAAGCTGTGGGATTTAGCATGGAAGAGAGAAATCCGAAGCTAAGTAAAGACAATCCAAGAAACAGAGTTTGAGAATCACATTTTAGTGGGAAACGTCGTTGGTGTACCTTCTCCGCGGTGGGTTCCCCCAATCCTCTTCAAATTGCACAGTGGTGTGATGGCAGTGCACTTCCCTCCCCTGTCTCTGTCTCTCGAACACTCTCTCTCGCGAACGCACGTAATACAGCTTGCCCACAATCACCAAGTCTATTAATAATGGAATCTAAAGGATGGATTAGCCATGTATGCCAAAGGAAGAAGCTCTCATAGGTGGATTTGCGGGTAGCTTTCGAACGGAGAAGAAGAAATTGGAGAAGAAAGAGGGGAGCTCGGGATTATAACCCACGGAGATCGAGCGCGAAAATAAAAAGTAATCGCGTGTTTTGGAGCCCGGACTCAATAGCGAAGGATATAATCGTCGCAACATGTATTAACTACATTCCGTCGCTACATTCCGTCGCGATGTGGATACAAGTCGCTGTAAAAACTCAGTTTATAAAGCCTCCGAGTATTTCTCGTAAGTTGTTGTTAAAACGCAATTACTTGGTTATTGCGGCGATTTTATTAACATGATATTTAATTCGCTCGGATAGGATCTATTTCTTGTAGTGATATCGCATCATATCCATTAAAGTACAATATATTCTTTCTACAATCCTATTTTGTTCAGGAGTGCTAGGCATAGTATGTTGTGTCTCAATCCCATATGCTTGAAGGAATCTTGCAAATGGTCATGCATTTTGTCCAATTTCATCATATCTTCTATAAAACTCTCCACCTCTATCAAATCTTATGACTTTTATACGTTTGTCTTTTTGAAGCTCAATAGTAGCTTCGAAAGCTTTAAAGGCTTCCAATGATTTAGACATTCCATGAATGAGCTCAATGTGACCATAACGAGAATGATCATCAATAATAGTGATGAAGTACTTATAATTTCCCAAGGTAGTAGGAGTGATGAGACTGCATATATCAATGTGTGTTAAATCCAGAACACTATCTCTTCTACCAATATTTTGCCTTCTCACTTTAGCAGTTAGCTTTCCTTTAATACAATCAGCACACAAGTGTCAAAATCAAAAAAATCTAAATTAACAAGGAAACTATCTTTGACCAACCTTTCCATTCTAGGTTTGGAAATGTGACTCAATCGTTTGTGCCAAAGCATGTAAGATGCTTCATTGACTCTACTTGTAAGACCCAGCATTGCCAGACCCCTTTGAACTGGTGCGTTACTTTGAGCCTAAAATGTTTTGGCAGTATATTTTATTTTATTTATTTTACTTTCTTTTAGTTGATTAGAGACTTGAAGCTTTAGATGAAAGCAATACATTAATCTCGTTCAGAGCCTAGCCGTGAGATCGCGCGGGTCCAGACTTCATCGCACGGCGTCCAGCTAGTTCTATTTCATGCACGTCCATCCTTTCCTTTTTAATTAGGTTTGTTCTACTTTCTACTTATAGTCATGTATAAGTTTATGTCTTCTCAACCCTAGTTCATGTGCCGCAGCCCTCATTTCACGCCTCAGCACATTAGAACCGTGGCCATTGCACCCGTCCCTACCCTTAAGGCTCCAAACCGCAAGCTTCATTCTGCAGCCCAGCTACCCGCACAGCCATGCCAAGGCGTTTTTCTCTGCCGAACGCTGTCCACGCACACGGAACGACAACCACACAGAGTCCACCTCTCAAGCCGGGCGCCACCACCCTCTCCGTGTAAACCTTACCTCGGTTGCACCACCGAAAGGCAGAGCACCAGCCCAGCCATCGAATCGCCACCTTCCCCCGGACCTAGCCCACGCGGAAGCTCAGCCTGTAGCCACCTCCCAACGCCTCCATATCCTCCATTGCTAGCCCCGAAAATCCTCTGTTTTAGTTGTCTAAAACAGAGCAGCGTCAAGCCGCTGCAGTCGCACTCCTTCGTGAGCTCCTCCGCGCCGTGCCCCACAGATACTGCCGGCGAGGACTCCCCATCACACTGGTCCACCGCACGCTGCCTCAGTTTTCCCTCGGTAAGCTCGTGCACTTCCGGTTGAGGTCCTTCCCTTTCGGTCTCTCCCCTGTTCTCTCACTGTCCCACTCTCTCTCGGTTTCAGGTCTCTCTCTCCCTCTCTTCCTGTGCGACGCCGTCGAGGATATCACCACTGTCTCAGCCCTGTTTCCGTCGCACCCCCACCGTGCCACTGTCTCAGCTTTTCGTGAGTGAGCTTCTGCCGTTACTCCCATTTGAGCCTCTGCATGTTCATGTTTTTACTTAGTTACTGTCTTAGTTGTTATTGTTCTTACTTAAAAAAAAAAAGAAACTGGAAGTGTCTGACTCTCGGGTGACTTGTAGTGTTTTACCCTTTTCACCTTTTTGTTTAGAACATAAATGGTTTTTGTTTATATATTCTTGCAAATCAGAACATGGGCCGCACGTGTTTCTCATAGAAAATTTTGCATGAGTTTATCTTGTTAAGTTAGTATTTTTAAGAGAAATATTTTATTTTTGAATGGTTATTAAGTAGATACTGATAAATATTTTTGGGATGGTCAATAAGCACAAAATATTATTTTGAATCCTTTTAAAAAAAAAAGAAAAAAGAAAAAAGAAAGAAAGAATATATATATATATATATATATATTCGTTATTATTTAAACAAAAGTAAGAGTTTCTACTTATAATGGTTTTATCATAGTTATGTATTTAGTATTAGAAATTATAGTAAGATCTCATTCGTAAATAAGTTAGAATTAAATGTTTAGTCGAAGTCGGATATTGATGAGTTTAGAAAGTGATGTTGAGAATAATGAGAATTGTGAAATTGAGGAATTAAAAATGGACTATTTTATAAGTTGTAGGCTTGAATATCAAAATACGAGATTGATTGGAGACTTATGGAAATTTACGTGATTATCTTATAGGTGACGATTAATTTTGGTTCGGCGTTATTGAGGAAATTTTGAAAAGCTGAAAAGTCCAGGTAAGCGGGGTTCCTATACTAGATTGGCATAAAAAGAAATAAACTGAGGTTGGTTTGTAAAAATGTGCATGTTGTTTTAAAAAGAAAAAGTGAAAAACAACCTCAGTATATGTTTTGCATTCCCTCATGAGATACATATGAAAGAGAAAAGAAATGTTTTTGACATGAAATGTGTAGACATGAGCAATATGTGACATGTTTCTGAAATATACAAAAGAGCGAATATGATATCATTGACATTTTTATGCATGTGATATGAAATGATATGGATCTGTTTTTTATCAAATAGAAATGATATGAATATGTTTCGCACGTGTTTTGATATGATATGGATATGATAAAACTTTGGCATACTTATCTGTTCTGAATATGGTTCTGATATGATGATACTGTTCACGTGATATGGTTGGTACCACCATGATATGATATGAGTGCACTCACTTTGGAAACAAAGTGGTATTTTTACGTGTTCTTTCCTGTGTGCACACTCGGGGCTCCGAGATTGAGAAAGGGGAAGTTCACCACATGATACTGCCTGGTTTGGCCACCGGGGATAGCACAACCCTACCACGGGGGTTAAACATGGTATATGATATGATATGATAAGATGAATATGTTCAGTTATGTTATGCCAAAGTGTTTTTGAATATGAAATGGATCCTCAAATATGAAACGTTGACTTGAGTATGAAATGTTTGAAAAGTCGCTCTGATTTTCTGATAACATGTTTTCTGAGATCTGCATATAAAAATAAAACGTTTTGTTTCTGCATATTGAACTTTCTGAAAAGGCTCATGTTTACATGCTAGTATATGTTCTCTGCTTACTGAGTTGTTGATAACTCACCCCCCTTATCTTCATATATTTTCAGATGATATCGATTTCCCAGCTGGGGGTCGGGAATAGAATTGAAGCTGGCTAAATATGGATGGAAGGATGGGGTACTTTAGAGTACCATTGTTAGTAGATGGATTTAACTTGAGTATTTGAAGTACTTTATGTTGCTTGGACCTATTGAGACCTAAAGATGTATTGTTATATTTTTGAGGTTATTGGGAGATTGTGGACCCCTTTTGGTTTATGTTTTGTAATGATAACTTATGGAGTTTTATTATGGTTATTTGGAAAAATATGAGTTGTGTGCTAATCATGAAGTCCTTGGAGTTTTAAGTGCTTGGAGAGACAGGTTTGTTAGTGACAGGTAGTAATTCTCCGGCCCTTCCGGGTGCGGGGTGTTACACTACTCCATTTGGAGAAAATTACAATATTGACAACATGTGTATTATAAGAACAATGAGTCAAAATGGTTATCAAGTCATTTTTATATAAACCATCACACAAAACACCACAACCAACCACAACAAAATCATAATGTATCGTAACCTTTTTGTTTGATTGTTACAATGGATTTGTTTGTCATAAAGATTGTTTATTCTTGGCAAAAAGTGCATATTTCCATGATTGATTTTTTGTGTGTGTTTTCGTGATCGTTTATGCTAGTGTTGGTAGTAGTGGATTTTTTGCCCCTGGAGTAAATCGTCGTTTGATGTTCCCATTTTGAGGTTGAGGTTGGAATTTCTTTGCAGTAACACTCTTAATTGGTCAGGAAGTCCGTGCACTCCCTAAATCCACATTAGGTGGTTGGCGAGCCTGTTGACTCATTCCTAAAGGAAACCTGTGCGAGGCAGCGATGGAGCCCAGTGGCTCGTTCTCGAAGGTAACGCGCTAGCAACAATTGTGACACGAGTGTAAACGCTCAGTGTTTGATGGAGAATATGTTGTGCTTGTATTGCTGTCCAGGTGAGAGAGGTCATGCAGTCCAGAGCGTTGCCCGCCTGTTAGTTGCATCGGAATCTTCATTGGTGTTTTAGGGTTATGTAGTCTTATGACATCCGCCCCATTTTTTATGGGCATCGTGAGTCTTTTGACTCTACATTGGTGTTTAAGGATCACGTGGTCTTCTGACCTCTGTGCACTTTTTGTGGGCACCGCTAGTCTTTTAACTCATAGTTGGTGTTTAAGGGTCGTGTGGTCTTCTAACCTTAGCGACCATTTTTCATGGGCACCGCGAGTCTTTAGACTCGTCATTGATGTTTAAGGATCAAGCGGTCTTATAAGCTTTGTGCCCTTTTTCATGGGCACCGCAAGTCTTTGGACTCGTCATTGGTGTTAGGGGTGATGCACGATGGTACCATTGTGGTGGGAGGCTGAGTTCGACTGCCAAATAGGTTAATGTAATACAGATTATAAGTTTGAGATGTAAACCTAAGTCATTCCACTAGACTGTGGTGAAAGCTGGTGACACACGGGTGATGCCCGCAGGCAGCCATGCTTTGGCATTCATGAAGGCCCGGGATGCCCGTGATATCGAGCGATCTATTCTGATGCAAACAAATTAAGAAACCTGCGCGACACTTGGAAGCGACTTTGTAGCCGATGTTCCGCACCTCGCGGGTGATTTCCAGTGAAGTATATTCCCAGGGTGTGTAGCCACATGGATTCTTGTGGAACCCGTGGAGTTTCGATGGGCAAAATCTTTAAAAGCCGAACTTGTTAGTAAAAATAAAATTAAAATAGAGGGTTTGAAATAAACAAACCCGAGTATTTTAGTTGCTGCTTTCAATTATTCCTTAATTGAGGTTGTTTGATGCTGAGTGATTTTTTGCGTAATGGAAGCTATTCAACCCTGAGTATTATTTCCTTTTTTGTTTTTTTGTTTTTTTTTTTTTTCCTGGCTTGTGTGAATCGTCACTCCCACTTGATTATAACTGGCGATCAGAGTTTACCTGCATAGATGGCCCACCACAATCACATGGAGAAGGTTTCACGCTATGGCAACCAAGGAGCTTCGTGGCGTGGAACCTTGGTTGCCATGGCGTGAAACCTTCTCCATGAAACTGCATGCTCATTGCCTGTTGGAGGTGCTACATTCTAGTTGTCCGCCATAAGGGTGGCTAGCGCGGTGGGAGTGTCGCCGACTGCCAAACGTTGTGCTTCTTTAGGTGAGGCTGTTGTAGCCACTGTGCTGGGAATGTGCAACTTTTTGGCTTTGTTCCTCGCCACTGTGGGAGCTCGCCAGGATGAAAATGATCGAAGTCAGTCTCTGTGGTTTCTGATGGCGGTAAAGCGGAAGATGGTTTCCCCGCCAGCTTCCAATTCTTGTGGGGTGTTTGTTGCTTGCCACAAGAGCCAAATGGAGCGTCGACGAGCTGGGAGGTGCTATCCTGGCCAAGGATTTTGTTGCTGGAGCCAAGCCATGTCGGACCATCCGTCAAGGTGGTCGTTTTTGGGCCACACCATGCACGTCGGTGGTTGGGGGCAACGTTACTTCGTAGAACCGCGTACGACGACATAAACCATTAGGAAGGACATTTAGGGTCGAGGTCGACTCGCCGATGATAGAAAATGCTGGTGGGTTAGTAGGTGGTGGGTGGTGGCCTCGCTGGCTCATAGAGGTTTGGCTATGCAACGTGCAAGTCTACGTGCTTCCTCTACATGCACTGTGCACGGTGTACACAGTGCGCCACTGTGGTGTCGAGTCTGCTGTGGAAGTCATCCGTCCTCGTGGTCGTACTTGGGCAATGCAATGCACAGAGGCGATTGGCCTTGCAAATGAAATATATGGGTGCACATCAATGTGCACCCATAAATAAAATATTAAAATTGAAGAAATCTTATCTGTTAATTTGGAGACAATCTCACACGCCGAGGAATAATCATCCTTCCAATTCTGGTGTAGAAGATTAGTCGATTCCACGGACAGTACCAACTGTTAATGCCTTAATTTACACAATAAACCAGAAAAGAGGAAAGAATCATCATCGGCTCTGATGATGATTCGAGTTTCGATATGGTAGTCTTAACGTTCATCCATAAAATAATAATAAATAACCAAATAAAGATAAATAAAGAGAGACATAGAGATTTACATGGCTCGGCATAATGCCTATGTCTACGGGTTGTTTGGGGGCAAAATCCATTATGATTGGTGATTTTATAATCTTTCATAGCCTCACATATTGCTTAATAAAATGGACAAATTTAAGATTTCAGGAGGTTAAAGACGATGCCTCTCTTGAGAGAGATCTAATGTAGTCACTATGTATGGTAAGTTTGTACGTAGAGAGCTTGTAAAGAATCTCTGGAGAGTCTCCTCCTTATATAAAGGTCTATTTTCTTGGAGTGATTGAGTCTAATTTGCCTTATGAAATATTTTCATTTCAGAAGTCGGCTATTTCCTTTTAGGAGTCTGAGTGTCTTTCTCTATATCTTCTTAGTTATATCTTTTAACTTGATTTTCGACTTTATTGAGACTAAATTATATGATGTTGATTTGTTCCCTGCAAATAAAAACCAAAAGCACACTTTGTAGCTTTTTAGAATGTGGCAGCCTTTGCATTTCTTTAAAATAATATATAAGTGTGGAAGGCTTCTAGCTTTGTAGAATTAAAAGAAGGCTAATAGGAGCATTTGATTAATATATAATATAAGGTAATGATACCATTACCACTCGCTACTACTTATTTACTACCGTGGCTTTATTTTATTTTTTCTTTTGCTCTGTCTTTTGCCTGTCTCCTCTGCCTTTTGTCATAAGCTTTCTACTCAACTGTCAGAGATTAAAATCTCTTGGCTTCAGGAACACGTTTCTTAGAGCACTCTCATTGGATTAGCTAAAATTAAAATATATTTTTTATGAATGTAAGATGAATTTAGCATTTAGCTATTACATTCACATAAATTTCTACATTGAAATAGCCATTTTTTCATTATATAATAATAAAATAATATAAAATGAATTTAATTTTGACTATTCATATCAAATCTTCATATTGGATTATCTATTTATTCATTATATAGTAATGAGTAATTAATAATTTTGAAAATTTTTTAATTTTTTTAATTATGAAATTATTTTATTTTATCATATTTTACTATTCATAATATTATATATTAATTAGTAATTGTATTCTAATTATATTTTTTCAATTGTCATTTAAAATGGAGAGAGAAATAATTGATATTAAAAGGAGAGAAAAAAAGAATATAAAATAGATTTGATGAATGAATAGTTCCTTTTAAATTTGAAAATTATTTTAGATATTACTGTAGCTATATTTGGAATATAGCTATTTCAATGTGAGCTATTTTATGACTTAATAGCTAAATTCTCATTGGATTTAACTTTTAGCTAATCCAATGAGAATGTTCTTAGTCACTCCACCCCCTCCGAGATTCAAATCTCTCTGTTTTCCCTTTGAAATTTAAAACCACAACCTTAGACAACATTTTCGCATTTATTCTCCTTCCATCGCAAACCAGGTCGAGCCTCCTCTCCCAGCATGGGAACAACGACACCATTGAAGGTGATATCTCCCATACCCATTTCCGAAGTTCTCTCCCACACTAACTCTCTCTCTCAAAATCACTTCGTACTCTTCAACTAGGGGCATCAAACTTTTAGATCTGGTGGAGGACTCTGATGATTCGAAGGTAGATTTGGAGTTAGGCTTCGAGTTGGTA
>NW_023359046.1:0-225 GCF_001411555.2 Juglans regia
CGATCCCTGGTCGGCATCGTTTATGGTTGAGACTAGGACGGTATCTGATCGTCTTCGAGCCCCCAACTTTCGTTCTTGATTAATGAAAACATCCTTGGCAAATGCTTTCGCAGTTGTTCGGCTTTCATAAATCCAAGAATTTCACCTCTGACTATGAAATACGAATGCCCCCGACTGTTCCTGTTAATCATTACTCCGATCCCGAAGGCCAACACAATAGGACCG
>NW_023359047.1:0-251 GCF_001411555.2 Juglans regia
ACCTTGATACGGTTTCCTTCTTGATGCGTTGATCTTCGTGGGGGTTCGATCCTCGTGCATGGCATCCTTGAGGTGTGAGTGTGGCATGGTGTTTGGTGCTTCTTAGCACTAGATTCCTACGCGTGCTCTCGGCCGACGATGGGTTGGTTGCTGGTTTGGCTTGGCTCCCAAGGGGTTGAGACCTCAACAACTGTCCCGATTGTTACTATTTTCTCTTCTCTTATTTCCCATGCCTAGCGGGGCAGGCTCGA
>NW_023359048.1:0-223 GCF_001411555.2 Juglans regia
CCGGATGATGCTGGCCTCGCTTCCATGGGGTTTGACGGGCATCTCCATTTTTCATTTTACATTTGGTTGGCCGCATGGTGGCCGGGCCTGTGTGTTTGTTTGCTCCCTCTTTGACGTAGATGTGCACGGCGGATGGTGTTATGGCACCCAGTGCTACGCACATGCTTCATTGAGGTGGCTTCCGGACCTTGATGGCCTTGTTCCCATGGGGTTGAACCTTGAT
>NW_023359049.1:0-224 GCF_001411555.2 Juglans regia
GCCCTGCCCATCGCGTAGCCATGGGTTTGGATCAGATCTCCGATTGGATTGGGATCGGAAGGACGCTAGTATGTCGCTCAAGGATTATTTGAATTTTAAGTATTTAGTTTGATGGGTGCAATCATACCAGCACTAATGCACCGGATCCCATCAGAACTCCGCAGTTAAGCGTGCTTGGGCGAGAGTAGTACTAGGATGGGTGACCTCCTGTGAAGTCCTCGTGT
>NW_023359050.1:0-225 GCF_001411555.2 Juglans regia
CAACACAGGAACCCTTCGGTAGCCCAACATGCTATTCACACGAGGAGCAAAAATGAGGAGGAGCACGCCTAACAGTTCGATGCACAAGCACGGAGCCTGTCAAGGCATACAACCTTGTCACCACTCACACGCCGTTACGTCCGCCAGACCACAACATCAAACAAATTGAACCACACCCCAACCAAGCACAAGGCTAGCTGAGCGTGTGGAAGCATTGTGTGGTGT
>NW_023359052.1:0-251 GCF_001411555.2 Juglans regia
CCCACACCAACACAATGTTCCGCATCCAAGAGCACGAGAACGCCCACATGGTCCATGACAACCAACGTAAACTCGAAGGCTTGCATGGTAACACGTGGACAACTGCAGAGTCCAGCCAGCACCCAAAGATGAGCACCGACAAGGACAAGGGGCAACGAGAGGGACAAATTCCATCTTTGTAGGTATGCAACACAGGAACCCTTCGGTAGCCCAACATGCTATTCACACGAGGAGCAAAAATGAGGAGGAGC
>NW_023359053.1:0-217 GCF_001411555.2 Juglans regia
CCACGGGCCATGCCTTGACAGCCCCATGGCTTTCCTTGACAGCCCCATGGCATGCACAGCGAGGTTAGCACGGTGCCCACGGGCCATGCCTTGGCAGCCCGATGGCTTGCCTCGGCAGCCCCACTGGCATGCCCCATGGCTTGCCTTGACAGCCCCGTGGCTTGCCCCATGGCATGCCTTGACAGCCCCGCCGGCACGCCCCATGGCTTGCCATGGC
>NW_023359054.1:0-254 GCF_001411555.2 Juglans regia
AATCGAAAATAGGCAAAAATCGATAGGTGATGCTTGGAACACATCCAAGATGTATTGGAATGAATTTAGGAAACCAATTTGGGTGGTTTCAATTGTCCAAAAGCGCGAGACAAGTGTTCGCCCCCGTTCATGCACGTCGGGTGGCAACATTGGGGGGCCATGTTGTGAGTGTTGTATTGCAATCTTTTGAGGCAACAAGGAAGATTGCTTTTGTAGAGTTTGTGTGATCTACGGTGTTCTTCGTCGGACCTTTG
>NW_023359055.1:0-210 GCF_001411555.2 Juglans regia
GCACGACTCAACAAAGCAGCCGTGCCGTCCTACCTATTTAAAGTTTGAGAATAGGTCGAGGGCGTTGCGCCCCCGATGCCTCTAATCATTGGCTTTACCCGATAGGACTCGCCCGTGGGCTCCAGCTATCCTGAGGGAAACTTCGGAGGGAACCAGCTACTAGACGGTTCGATTAGTCTTTCGCCCCTATACCCAAGTCAGACGAACGAT
>NW_023359057.1:0-237 GCF_001411555.2 Juglans regia
GCCCCCATCAACAAGCCCATGCGCGGCACTAGGTGCCACCAAATCCGTCCCTAAAGCACAAGCTTGTTGCTAGAAAGCAAGCGAGAATGTAGGAATCACCCCCAAGAAAGCGAGCCCAAAAAACGGTCGGCGCCCGTCAAACCCCATGGAAGCGAGGCCAGCATCATCCGGATACCCCCGAGAGCAACAATGTGCGTAGCACTGGGTGCCATAACACCATCCGCCGTGCACAAGCAT
>NW_023359058.1:0-3237 GCF_001411555.2 Juglans regia
GGCATGCCCCATGGCTTGCTTTGACAGCCCCGTGGCTTGCCCCATGGCATGCCTTGACAGCCCCGCCGGCACGCCCCATGGCTTGCCATGGCAGCCCCATGGCTTGCCTTGACAGCCCCGTGGCAAACCCCATGGCTCCCCATGGCTTGGCCCATGGCTTGCCCCAAGGCACGCCGCGACACACGCGTGGTGCTTTGCCTACCATGTCAAGCACACAAAGGTCCGACGAAGAACACCGTAGATCACACAAACTCTACAAAAGCAATCTTCCTTGTTGCCTCAAAAGATTGCAATACAACCCTCCCAACATGGCCCCCCAATGTTGCCACCCGACGTGCATGAACGGGGGCGAACACTTGTCTCGTGCTTTTGGACAATTGAAACCACCCAAATTGGTTTCCTAAATTCATTCCAATACATCTTGGATGTGTTCCAAGCATCACCTATCGATTTTTGCCTATTTTCGATTTTTTTTGATTTTCGGATTTATTTAATCAAAAAAATTAAATAAAAAAATCCCGATGTCGAAAAATTGTGAGGCTTGCTCCTACTTCAAGATATGATTTTTCTAAGCATGCCTGCAAAAAATCTCGTCCAAATTCAAAGTATTTCGATAAAAAAGGCCTTTATGTTTCCTCGGACATTTGATGTTTCCTCCTGCCGGTTGGGATTTGGCTCTAAATGCTCTTTGGGGGGGGCATGCAAGCCCCAACATGGTCAGCCAGGAGGGCTGACCATGCCGCCCCCCTCACATGGGCATGCCCCTGGCGCCCATGGAAAGGGCGTGTGCCACGCCCCCCATGCCACCGGCGGGGGGGTATCGTCTCCACCGCCGCCGGCGGTGGTTGTGGCGGCGCCCGCCGCCGGCCGACCATGTCCCGACGACCGTTTTTTGGGCTCGTTTTCGTGGGGGTGATTCCTACATTCTCGATTGCTTTCTAGCAACAAGCTTGTGCTTTAGGGACGGATTTGGTGGCACCTAGTACCACGCGCCAAACGATGAGGAGTGTCCAGTGGGAAGACTTTCTCGCGTTGGCTAATTATTGCTCTAAAGTCACCCATGGCGGTTGGGTTATTCTTGTTTGGATGCCTCCTTTACAAACATAGCGGCCGCGGTGAGGATAGAAATTTATGGCGCGATTCTCATACGTATTTGCTCTCAGTGTCCGGGATGATCTTGGCCTGCAACTTCCATACCGTGAGCTGACGACGTTTGGGCTCGTTTTCGTGGGGGTGATTCCTACATTCTCGATTGCTTTCTAGCAACAAGCTTGTGCTTTAGGGACGGATTTGGTGGCACCTAGTGCCACGCATGGGCTTGTTGATGGGGGCAATCGGTCGTGCTAGGGGCTTTCTCGCGTTGGCTAGCCCTCGTGTGCTCTAGTCTACCCCATGGCGGTTGGGCCTGTTTGTTTGGATGCCTCCTTTGCAGCATGCTTGTGCTCGGCGGATGGTGTTATGGCACCCAGTGCTACGCACATTGTTGCTCTCGGGGGTATCCGGATGATGCTGGCCTCGCTTCCATGGGGTTTGACGGGCATCTCCATTTTTCATTTTACATTTGTTTGGCCGCATGGTGGCCGGGCCTGTGTGTTTGTTTGCTTCCTCTTTGACGTAGATGTGCACGGCGGATGGTGTTATGGCACCCAGTGCTACGCACATGCTTCATTGAGGTGGCTTCCGGACCTTGATAGCCTTGTTCCCATGGGGTTGAACCTTGATACGGTTTCCTTCTTGATGCGTTGATCTTCGTGGGGGTTCGATCCTCGTGCATGGCATCCTTGAGGTGTGAGTGTGGCATGGTGTTTGGTGCTTCTTAGCACTAGATTCCTACGCGTGCTCTCGGCCGACGATGGGTTGTTTGCTGGTTTGACTTGGCTCCCAAGGGGTTGAGACCTCAACAACTGTCCCGATTGTTACTATTTTCTCTTCTCTTATTTCCCATGCCTAGCGGGGCAGGCTCGACACCACACAATGCTTCCACACGCTCAGCTAGCCTTGTGCTTGGTTGGGGTGTGGTTCAATTTGATTGATGTTGTGGTCTGGCGGACGTAACGGCGTGTGAGTGGTGACAAGGTTGTATGTCTTGACAGGCTCCGTGCTTGTGCATCGAACTGTTAGGCGTGCTCCTCCTCATTTTGCTCCTCGTGTGAATAGCATGTTGGGCTACCGAAGGGTTCCTGTGTTGCATACCTACAAAGATGGAATTTGTCCCTCTCGTTGCCCCTTGTCCTTGTCGGTGCTCATCTTTGGGTGCTGGCTGGACTCTGAAGTTGTCCGCGTGTTACCATGCAAGCCTTCGAGTTTACGTTGGTTGTCATGGACCATGTGGGCGTTCTCGTGCTCTTGGATGCGGAACATTGTGTTGGTGTGGGGGGTCTCCGGCCTCTTTATCCCAATGGCGTTCACCGTTTTGACCACGAAACGATTGTAAATTACTTTTCGTCTTGATCTATCCTTAGGCCGGAGTTTACGTGCGATAGAGCGCCGAGAATACTACACAGATTGTCCGCGAGTCCATATGCTTATCTCAAGATTCAAGCCATGCACGTAGCGAAACATGAACTAAAATTGAGGATGAAAGCTGCGAATGGCTCATTAAATACGATTATAAGTTTGTTTTGATAATTGCTCACCTTTTCGGATAACGTAGTAATTCCTCGACTATCGATGCAATGACCCGACTTCTGGAAGGGATGCATTTATTAGATAAATTCGGCGGGCTTTGCGGGCTATACGATGATTCACTTGATAGCTTCCGACGGATGCGCGGCCACATCGTCTGCGGCGGCCTTATCGATTCAAATTTCTGCCCTATCAACTTTGATTGCTTAGGATTAGAGGCCTACAGTGGTGGCCAGGCGGAGATTAGAGGTTCCATTCTACGTAGCTCTCAAAGAATAATCCTTCCCGGGGAGGTGGTGACAATAAATAACAATACCGGGCTCTTACGAGTCTGGTAATTGGAATGAGTACAATCTAAATCCCTTAACGAGGATCCATTGGAGGGCAAGTCTGGTGCCAGCAGCCGCGGTAATTCCAGCTCCAATAGCGTATATTTAAGTTGTTGCAGTTAAAAAGCTCGTGGTTGGATCTTGGGTTGGGCAGAGCGGTCCGCCCCTGGTGTGCACCGGTCTGCTCGTCCCTTCTACCGGCGATGCGCTCCTGGCCTTAACTGGCCGGGTCGTGCCTCCGGTGCTGTTACTTTGAAGAAATTAGAGTGCTCAAAGCAAGCCT
>NW_023359059.1:0-210 GCF_001411555.2 Juglans regia
TGGCAGCCCCATGGCTTGCCTTGACAGCCCCGTGGCAAGCCCCATGGCTCCCCATGGCTTGGCCCATGGCTTGCCCCAAGGCACGCCGCGACACACCCGTGGTGCATTGCCTACCATGTCAAGCACACAAAGGTCCGACGAAGAACACCGTAGATCACACAAACTCTACAAAAGCAATCTTCCTTGTTGCCTCAAAAGATTGCAATACAA
>NW_023359060.1:0-242 GCF_001411555.2 Juglans regia
GATGTTTCCTCCTGCCGGTTGGGATTTGGCTCTAAATGCTCTTTAGGGGGGGCATGCAAGCCCCAACATGGTCAGCCAGGAGGGCTGACCATGCCGCCCCCCTCACATGGGCATGCCCCTGGCGCCCATGGAAAGGGTGTGTGCCACGCCCCCCATGCCACCGGCGGGGGGGTATCGTCTCCACCGCCGCCGGCGGTGGTTGTGGCGGCGGCCGCCGCCGGCCGACCATGTCCCGACGACCG
>NW_023359063.1:0-235 GCF_001411555.2 Juglans regia
AAAAATTGTGAGGCTTGCTCCTACTTCAAGATATGATTTTTCTAAGCATGCCTGCAAAAAATCTCGTCCAAATTCAAAGTATTTCGATAAAAAAGGCCTTTATGTTTCCTCGGACATTTGATGTTTCCTCTTGCCGGTTGGGATTTGGCTCTAAATGCTCTTTAGGGGGGGCATGCAAGCCCCAACATGGTCAGCCAGGAGGGCTGACCATGCCGCCCCCCTCACATGGGCATGC
>NW_023359064.1:0-226 GCF_001411555.2 Juglans regia
AATTGTCCAAAAGCACGAGACAAGTGTTCGCCCCCGTTCATGCACGTCGGGTGGCAACATTGGGGGGCCATGTTGTGAGTGTTGTATTGCAATCTTTTGAGGCACCAAGGAAGATTGCTTTTGTAGAGTTTGTGTGATCTACGGTGTTCTTCGTCGGACCTTTGTGTGCTTGACATGGTAGGCAAAGCACCACGGGTGTGTCGCGGCGTGCCTTGGGGCAAGCCAT
>NW_023359065.1:0-255 GCF_001411555.2 Juglans regia
GGGGCGTGGCACACGCCCTTTCCATGGGCGCCAGGGGCATGCCCATGTGAGGGGGGCGGCATGGTCAGCCCTCCTGGCTGACCATGTTGGGGCTTGCATGCCCCCCCTAAAGAGCATTTAGAGCCAAATCCCAACCGGCAGGAGGAAACACCAAATGTCCGAGGAAACATAAAGGCCTTTTTTATCGAAATACTTTGAATTTGGACGAGATTTTTTGCAGGCATGCTTAGAAAAATCATATCTTGAAGTAGGAGC
>NW_023359066.1:0-215 GCF_001411555.2 Juglans regia
GCACGCCTAACAGTTCGATGCACAAGCACGGAGCCTGTCAAGACATACAACCTTGTCACCACTCACACGCCGTTACGTCCGCCAGACCACAACATCAAACAAATCGAACCACACCCCAACCAAGCACAAGGCTAGCTGAGCGTGTGGAAGCATTGTGTGGTGTCGAGCCTGCCCCGCTAGGCATGGGAAATAAGAGAAGAGAAAATAGTAACAAT
>NW_023359067.1:0-224 GCF_001411555.2 Juglans regia
CTTAATAAGCATCAAACCTAGACACCTCCCTCTCTCTTTCTCTCGTGCCCTAGCCTTCAACCCTTCAAGCTTCCACCGCCATTCTTTCGGCGGTTTTGCTCAGGGAAGACAATTGCATATCTCCCCCACCCCCACAAAGAAGACCGATGGGCTCCGGTGACTCCACTGAGGGCACTCCAGAGCCGGTGCTCCCTCCAACGATCAAGATTCTCTCAAGAAACCAT
>NW_023359068.1:0-2586 GCF_001411555.2 Juglans regia
GCCCCATGGCATGCCTTAACAGCCCCGCCGGCACGCCCCATGGCTTGCCATGGCAGCCCCATGGCTTGCCTTGACAGCCCCGTGGCAAGCCCCATGGCTCCCCATGGCTTGGCCCATGGCTTGCCCCAAGGCACGCCGCGACACACCCGTGGTGCTTTGCCTACCATGTCGAGCACACAAAGGTCCGACGAAGAACACCGTAGATCACACAAACTCTACAAAAGCAATCTTCCTTGTTGCCTCAAAAGATTGCAATACAACACTCACAACATGGCCCCCCAATGTTGCCACCCGACGTGCATGAGCGGGGGCGAACACTTGTCTCGTGCTTTTGGACAATTGAAACCACCCAAATTGGTTTCCTAAATTCATTCCAATACATCTTGGATGTGTTCCAAGCATCACCTATCGATTTTTGCCTATTTTCGATTTTTTTTGATTTTTCGGATTTATTTAATCAAAATAATTAAATAAAAAAATCCCGATGTCGAAAAATTGTGAGGCTTGCTCCTACTTCAAGATATGATTTTTCTAAGCATGCCTGCAAAAAATCTCGTCCAAATTCAAAATATTTCGATAAAAAAGGCCTTTATGTTTCCTCGGACATTTGATGTTTCCTCCTGCCGGTTGGGATTTGGCTCTAAATGCTCTTTAGGGGGGGCATGCAAGCCCCAACATGGTCAGCCAGGAGGGCTGACCATGCCGCCCCCCTCACATGGGCATGCCCTTGGCGCCCATGGAAAGGGCGTGTGCCACGCCCCCCATGCCACCGGCGGGGGGGTATCGTCTCCACCGCCGCCGGCGGTGGTTGTGGCGGCGGCCGCCGCCGGCCGACCATGTCCCGACGACCGTTTTTTGGGCTCGTTTTCGTGGGGTGATTCCTACATTCTCGATTGCTTTCTAGCAACAAGCTTGTGCTTTAGGGACGGATTTGGTGGCACCTAGTGCCACGCATGGGCTTGTTGATGGGGGCAATCGGTCGTGCTAGGGGCTTTCTCACGTTGGCTAGCCCTCGGGTGCTCTAGTCTACCCCATGGCGGGGTTGAATTTGTTTGGATGCCTCCCCTTTGCAATAGCGTACACGGCGGATGGTGTTATGGCACCGATTACTCGCACATTGTTGCTCTCGGTATGGGATGATCTGGCCCACCGCCAATGGGGTTTGACGAGCGACGACCGTTTTGGGCTGCAGCTTTTTTACGTGGGGTGATTCCTACATTCTACAACTTGCTTTCTAGCAACAAGCTTGTGCTTTAGGGACGGATTTGGTGGCACCTAGTGCCACGCATGGGCTTGTTGGTGGGGGCAATCGGTCGTGCTAGGGGCTTTCTCACGTTGGCTAGCCCTCGTGTGCTCTAGTCTACCCCATGGCGGTTGGGCCTATTTGTTTGAATGCCTCCTTTGCAACATGCTTGTGCACGGCGGATGGTGTTATGGCACCCAGTGCTACGCACATTGTTGCTCTCGGGGGTATCCGGATGATGCTGGCCTCGCTTCCATGGGGTTTGACGGGCATCTCCATTTTTCATTTTACATTTGGTTGGCCGCATGGTGGCCGGGCCTGTGTGTTTGTTTGCTTCCTCTTTGGCGTAGATGTGCACGGCGGATGGTGTTATGGCACCCAGTGCTACGCACATGCTTCATTGAGGTGGCTTCCGGACCTTGATGGCCTTGTTCCCATGGGGTTGAACCTTGATACGGTTTCCTTCTTGATGCGTTGATCTTCGTGGGGGTTCGATCCTCGTGCATAGCATCCTTGAGGTGTGAGTGTGGCATGGTGTTTGGTGCTTCTTAGCACTAGATTCCTACGCGTGCTCTCGGCCGACGATGGGTTGTTTGCTGGTTTGGCTTGGCTCCCAAGGGGTTGAGACCTCAACAACTGTCCCGATTGTTAATATTTTATCTTCTCTTATTTCCCATGCTTTAGCGAGAACGACACCACAATGCTTCCACCACGCTCGGCTGTACTTATTGCTTGGTTGAGGTGTGGTTCAATTTGTTTGATGTTATTAGTGCAGCGGGCAATAACTTGGCGTGTGTGATGGTGACAAGTTGTATGTGGCGGCGGGCGCTCAGGTACTGACCCATCGAGCGTTAGGCGTGCTCCTCTCATTTTTGCTCATTGGCGAATAGCATGATGTTGGGCTACGAAAAGGATTCTATATTTACCTACCTAAAATAGAAATTGTCCCCTCATTGCACCTGTATCCCCTTGCTCAGTACTCATCTTTGGAAGTCTTGTTGGAGCCTAAAGTATCCAATGTTATACAACCGCCAATTTACATTGTTATCATGAACCATGTAAGCGATTCTAAATACTCTTAGATACTTAGGCTATGTTAGTGTAGAAGTCTCCGGCCTCTTTATCGCAAAAGCGTTCTCGTTAACCTGGCTGTTGGTAGATTTAACGTTGGTCTGTCGCTAGGATTGGTGGGTTTTGCGTGTGGGCATGGGAATGAATGTACGCAGTTTGATCGCGTTGGTCTTGTAGCGATGTCGAGATTGAAGCCGTGCGTGATGACGGGGTATGGACTAATTCGGTACGTGAAGCTGCCCGGTAGTAAATAAGGTTATAGTTTGTTTGAT
>NW_023359069.1:0-252 GCF_001411555.2 Juglans regia
TTTATCCCAAACCGAGCGTTCTCGTTTGACACGAACGATTGTCGTGCTCGCGTCTTGATCCTATCCTCCTTCCGGAGTGGTAGGTTTACGTGCGGTGCCGGCATGGAGAATGAATGCTACCTGGTTGATCCTGCCAGTAGTCATATGCTTGTCTCAAAGATTAAGCCATGCATGTGTAAGTATGAACTAATTCAGACTGTGAAACTGCGAATGGCTCATTAAATCAGTTATAGTTTGTTTGATGGTATCTGC
>NW_023359070.1:0-251 GCF_001411555.2 Juglans regia
GGTGGTTGTGGCGGCGGCCGCCGCCGGCCGACCATGTCCCGACGACCGTTTTTTGGGCTCGTTTTCGTGGGGGTGATTCCTACATTCTCGATTGCTTTCTAGCACCAAGCTTGTGCTTTAGGGACGGATTTGGTGGCACCTAGTGCCACGCATGGGCTTGTTGATGGGGGCAATCGGTCGTGCTAGGGGCTTTCTCACGTTGGCTAGCCCTCGTGTGCTCTAGTCTACCCCATGGCGGTTGGGCCTATTTG
>NW_023359072.1:0-233 GCF_001411555.2 Juglans regia
CTAGCCTTGTGCTTGGTTGGGGTGTGGTTCAATTTGTTTGATGTTGTGGTCTGGCGGACGTAACGGCGTGTGAGTGGTGACAAGGTTGTATGTCTTGACAGGCTGCGTGCTTGTGCATCGAACTGTTAGGCGTGCTCCTCCTCATTTTTGCTCCTCGTGTGAATAGCATGTTGGGCTACCGAAGGGTTCCTGTGTTGCATACCTACAAAGATGGAATTTGTCCCTCTCGTTGC
>NW_023359073.1:0-233 GCF_001411555.2 Juglans regia
CAGCCCCGCTCGCACGCCCCATGGCCTGCCTTGGCAGCCCCGTGGCTTGCCTTGACAGCCCCGTGGCAAGCCCCATGGCATGCCTTGGCAGCCCCGTGGCAAGCGCCATGGCCTGCCTTGACAGCCCCGCTCGCACGCCCCATGGCTTGCCTTGACAGCCCCATGGCAAGCCCCATGGCCTGACTTGACAGCCCCATGGCTTGCCTTGACAGCCCCGTGGCAAGCCCCATGGC
>NW_023359074.1:0-239 GCF_001411555.2 Juglans regia
TAGCATGGATAATCAAGAAGCAATGGTTAGAAATCTGCAAGCAGAGAAAGATAGGAGGCGACATGAGCCTAATATTAAGAATGGGTATGAGAATGGAGAGTATGAGGAAGTGCTAACATCTGAAGTTGGATTGGATAGACATAGAAGAGTTAGGCATGGAAGAGGCCTTAGGGCAAACTCAGGGGGTCGAGATAGAGTAGATAAGAACCTTGGAAGCATCAAAATGAAAATACCATCAT
>NW_023359075.1:0-253 GCF_001411555.2 Juglans regia
CTCTCGGCCGACGATGGGTTGTTTGCTGGTTTGGCTTGGCTCCCAAGGGGTTGAGACCTCAACAACTGTCCCGATTGTTACTATTTTCTCTTCTCTTATTTCCCATGCCTAGCGGGGCAGGCTCGACACCACACAATGCTTCCACACACTCAGCTAGCCTTGTGCTTGGTTGGGGTGTGGTTCAATTTGTTTGATGTTGTGGTCTGGCGGACGTAACGGCGTGTGAGTGGTGACAAGGTTGTATGTCTTGACA
>NW_023359076.1:0-2294 GCF_001411555.2 Juglans regia
CATGCCACACTCACACCTCAAGGATGCCATGCACGAGGATCGAACCCCCACGAAGATCAACGCATCAAGAAGGAAACCGTATCAAGGTTCAACCCCATGGGAACAAGGCCATCAAGGTCAGGAAGCCACCTCAATGAAGCATGTGCGTAGCACTGGGTGCCATAACACCATCCGCCGTGCACATCTCCGTCAAAGAGGAAGCAAACAAACACACAGGCCCGGCCACCATGCGGCCAACCAAATGTAAAATGAAAAATGGAGATGCCCGTCAAACCCCATGGAAGCGAGGCCAGCATCATCCGGATACCCCCGAGAGCAACAATGTGCGTAGCACTGGGTGCCATAACACCATCAGCCGTGCACAAGCATGTTGCAAAGGAGGCATCCAAACAAATAGGCCCAACCGCCATGGGGTAGACTAGAGCACACGAGGGCTAGCCAACGTGAGAAAGCCCCTAGCACGACCGATTCCCCCCATCAACAAGCCCATGCGTGGCTCTAGGTGCCACCAAATCCGTCCCTAAAGCACAAGCTTGTTGCTAGAAAGCAAAGCGGGGAATGTAAGGTCACCCCCGCGGCAGGCCAAAAGACGATTATTAAGCCCGTCAAACCCCATGGAAGCGAGGCCAGCATCATCCGGATACCCCCGAGAGCAACAATGTGCGTAGCACTGGGTGCCATAACACCATCCGCCGTGCACCAGCATGTTGCAAAGGAGGCATCCAAACAAATAGGCCCAACCGCCATGGGGTAGACTAGAGCACACGAGGGCTAGCCAACGTGAGAAAGCCCCTAGCACGACCGATTGCCCCCATCAACAAGCCCATGCGTGGCACTGGGTGCCACCAAATCCGTCCCTAAAGCACAAGCTTGTTGCTAGAAAGCAATCGAGAATGTAGGAATCACCCCCACGAAAACGAGCCCAAAACGGTCATTCAGGACATGGTCTGTGGCGGCGAAGCCCCGCCATCACAACCACCGCCGAGCGGCGGTGGGAGACAGGCTCCCCATAGTGGCATAGAGAAGGGGAGACTAGCTGCCGCCTCCATGGCATAAGGGCATCTTATGTGAGGGGGGCGGCATGGTCAGCCCTCCTGGCTGACCATGTTGGGGCTTGCATGCCCCCCCTAAAGAGCATTTAGAGCCAAATCCCAACCGGCAGGAGGAAGCATCAAATGTCCGAGGAAACATAAAGGCCTTTTTTATCGAAATACTTTGAATTTGGACGAGATTTTTTGCAGGCATGCTTAGAAAAATCATATCTTGAAGTAGGAGCAAGCCTCACAATTTTTCGACATCGGGATTTTTTTATTTAATTTTTTTGATTAAATAAATCCGAAAAATCAAAAAAAATCGAAAATAGGCAAAAATCGATGGGTGATGCTTGGAACACATCCAAGATGTATTGGAATGAATTTAGGAAACCAATTTGGGTGGTTTCAATTGTCCAAAAGCACGAGACAAGTGTTCGCCCCCGTTCATGCACGTCGGGTGGCAACATTGGGGGGCCAATATTTATGGTGTTAATAATTGCAATCTTTTGAGGCAACAAGGAAGATTGCTTTTGTAAGAAGTTTGTGTGATCTCGGTGTTCTTCGTCGGACCTTTATTATTGACATGGTAGAGCCAAAAGCACCAGGTGTGTCATGGCGTGTAGGGCAATAGCATGGAGCCAAACCATGAGAACCATAGAGACTTGCCAGAACATCAAGAGCAAACCATAGAACACGCCATGGCAAAATCATGGAAGCGTCTTGCGGCCGAGGCTGTCCGCGTATGCCATGGGGCAAACCGCGGGCTGTCAAGGCAAAGCCAATGGGGCATGCAGTGGGTACGCCAAGGCAAGAGCCATGTTTTACTTGAAGGCATGGCAGAGTCAGACGCCGTCTTAACCTGTTTGTTATGCCATGGGAGTATCAAGGAAAATATAGGCTATAAGGCAATATTCCCGTGGGCACCCGTGCTAACCTACATTTGTGCGTATGGGGCATGCCATACTCCACCGAGGCAAAACCATGGGTGCAATCAAGACTTTGTCGCCCAGATGAACCTTGGGTCTTTAACCTCATTTGTGCGTGAGGCATCCAAGGCAGGGGCCATGGGAGGCGTGCCAGCAAATCAGGAGCAAACCATGGGGCATGTGAGGGCTGCAATCAGGGCAGTATGCATGGGACTGTCAAGTCAGGCCATGGGGCTTGCCATGGGGCTGTCAAGGCAAGCCATGGGGCGTGCGAGCGGGGCTGTCAAGGCAGGCCATGGGGCTTGCCACGGGGCTGCAAAGGCATGCCATGGGG
>NW_023359077.1:0-254 GCF_001411555.2 Juglans regia
TTGCCATGGCAGCCCCATGGCTTGCCTTGACAGCCCCGTGGCAAGCCCCATGGCTCCCCATGGCTTGGCCCATGGCTTGCCCCAAGGCACGCCGCGACACACCCGTGGTGCTTTGCCTACCATGTCAAGCACACAAAGGTCCGACGAAGGACACCGTAGATCACACAAACTCTACAAAAGCAATCTTCCTTGTTGCCTCAAAAGATTGCAATACAACACTCACAACATGGCCCCCCAATGTTGCCACCCGACGT
>NW_023359078.1:0-255 GCF_001411555.2 Juglans regia
TTCCATGGGGTTTGACGGGCGACGACCGTTTTTTGGGCTCGCTTTCGTGGGGGGGATTCCTACATTCTCGCTTGCTTTCTAGCAACAAGCTTGTGCTTTAGGGACGGATTTGGTGGCACCTAGTGCCGCGCATGGGCTTGTTGATGGGGGGAATCGGTCGTGCTAGGGGCTTTCTCACGTTGGCTAGCCCTCGGGTGCTCTAGTCTACCCCATGGCGGTTGGGCCTATTTGTTTGGATGCCTCCTTTGCAACATG
>NW_023359079.1:0-255 GCF_001411555.2 Juglans regia
ATTGGGGGGCCATGTTGTGAGTGTTGTATTGCAATCTTTTGAGGCAACAAGGAAGATTGCTTTTGTAGAGTTTGTGTGATCTACGGTGTTCTTCGTCGGACCTTTGTGTGCTTGACATGGTAGGCAAAGCACCACGGGTGTGTCGCGGCGCGCCTTGGGGCAAGCCATGGGCCAAGCCATGGGGAGCCATGGGGCTTGCCACGGGGCTGTCAAGGCAAGCCATGGGGCTGCCATGGCAAGCCATGGGGCGTGCCG
>NW_023359080.1:0-236 GCF_001411555.2 Juglans regia
TTCATGAGAATACTTTGGAGAAATACTTACAGCGCTATATGATAATTTCCGGAGGATCACGAAGCTGAAAAAGGCGACGTCTGAGCAACACCACAGTGTAAAATGCACTGTGGCCGTGGGTCACAAATACCCACTTTTCAACGGAGACAAACGAAGACCCCAAAATGATAGGGTAGGGCCTAGAGAGGTCGGTGAAGCCAATGGTGGTGGTGGTTTGCCGTGGATGACGGCGCAAA
>NW_023359081.1:0-223 GCF_001411555.2 Juglans regia
AACCACACCCCAACCAAGCACAAGGCTAGCTGAGCGTGTGGAAGCATTGTGTGGTGTCGAGCCTGCCCCGCTAGGCATGGGAAATAAGAGAAGAGAAAATAGTAGCAATCGGGACAGTTGTTGAGGTCTCAACCCCTTGGGAGCCAAGCCAAACCAGCAAACAACCCATCGTCGGCCGAGAGCACGCGTAGGAATCTAGTGCTAAGAAGCACCAAACACCATG
>NW_023359082.1:0-228 GCF_001411555.2 Juglans regia
GTATCCGGATGATGCTGGCCTCGCTTCCATGGGGTTTGACGGGCATCTCCATTTTTCATTTTACATTTGGTTGGCCGCATGGTGGCCGGGCCTGTGTGTTTGTTCGCTTCCTCTTTGACGTAGATGTGCACGGCGGATGGTGTTATGGCACCCAGTGCTACGCACATGCTTCATTGAGGTGGCTTCCGGACCTTGATGGCCTTGTTCCCATGGGGTTGAACCTTGATA
>NW_023359083.1:0-211 GCF_001411555.2 Juglans regia
TGACACCCAGGCAGACGTGCCCTCGGCCGAATGGCTTCGGGCGCAACTTGCGTTCAAAGACTCGATGATTCGCGGGATTCTGCAATTCACACCAAGTATCGCATTTCTCTACGTTCTTCATCGATGCGAGAGCCGAGATATCCGTTGCCGAGAGTCGTTATGTATCATGGTAAAGATGTCACCAACAACGCGCACACCGTTTCCGGGGCGC
>NW_023359084.1:0-215 GCF_001411555.2 Juglans regia
ACCAACACCCTTTGTGGGTTCTAGGTTAGCGCGCAGTTGGGCACCGTAACCCGGCTTCCGGTTCATCCCGCATCGCCAGTTCTGCTTACCAAAAATGGCCCACTCGGAGCTCTCGATTCCTTGGCACGACTCAACAAAGCAGCCGTGCCGTCCTACCTATTTAAAGTTTGAGAATAGGTCGAGGGCGTTGCGCCCCCGATGCCTCTAATCATTGG
>NW_023359085.1:0-255 GCF_001411555.2 Juglans regia
AAAAAAAACCTACGCATGAAACGACGTCGTTTCATGCGTATATATATATATATTTTTTATATATATAAAAACATGGATGCGGGGCGGGGTATATGCGGGGCGGGTGTGACCCCCATCCCGCACCCGCCCCCGGATAGAGCCCCAGATGCGGGGCGGGTGACCCCCCCCCCGCATCTGGCGGACGGGGGGGTCCGCCCCGCCGCACGGGTGCGGGGCGGAAACGGGCCGGGGCAGCGGGGGCGGGGCCCCGCTGCC
>NW_023359087.1:0-209 GCF_001411555.2 Juglans regia
AGGACCACTCGGGAGTGCATTTTTGGGAAAATCTCGTCCTGCCCATCGCGTAGCCATGGGTTTGGATCAGATCTCCGTTTGGATTGGGATCGGAAGGACGCTAGGATTTCGCTGAAGGATTATATGAATTTAAAATAATTAGTTTGTTGGGTGCGATCATACCAGTACTAATGCACCGGATCCCATCAGAACTCCGCAGCTAAGCGTGC
>NW_023359088.1:0-249 GCF_001411555.2 Juglans regia
GGCCCAACCGCCATGGGGTAGACTAGAGCACACGAGGGCTAGCCAACGTGAGAAAGCCCCTAGCACGACCGATTGCCCCCATCAACAAGCCCATGCGTGGCACAAGGTGCCACCAAATCCGTCCCTAAAGCACAAGCTTGTTGCTAGAAAGCAATCGAGAATGTAGGAATCACCCCCACGAAAACGAGCCCAAAAAACGGTCGTCGGGACATGGTCGGCCGGCGGCGGCCGCCGCCACAACCACCGCCG
>NW_023359089.1:0-239 GCF_001411555.2 Juglans regia
ACATCCAAGATGTATTGGAATGAATTTAGGAAACCAATTTGGGTGGTTTCAATTGTCCAAAAGCACGAGACAAGTGTTCGCCCCCGTTCATGCACGTCGGGTGGCAACATTGGGGGGCCATGTTGTGAGTGTTGGATTGCAATCTTTTGAGGCAACAAGGAAGATTGCTTTTGTAGAGTTTGTGTGATCTACGGTGTTCTTCGTCGGACCTTTGTGTGCTTGACATGGTAGGCAAAGCA
>NW_023359091.1:0-221 GCF_001411555.2 Juglans regia
GGGTGATTCCTACATTCTCGATTGCTTTCTAGCAACAAGCTTGTGCTTTAGGGACGGATTTGGTGGCACCTAGTGCCACGCATGGGCTTGTTGATGGGGGCAATGGGTCGTGCTAGGGGCTTTCTCACGTTGGCTAGCCCTCGTGTGCTCTAGTCTACCCCATGGCGGTTGGGCCTATTTGTTTGGATGCCTCCTTTGCAACATGCTTGTGCACGGCGGAT
>NW_023359093.1:0-244 GCF_001411555.2 Juglans regia
AGCCGTTTCTCAGGCTCCCTCTCCGGAATCGAACCCTAATTCTCCGTTACCCGTCACCACCATTGTAGGCCTCTATCCTACAATCGAAAGTTGATAGGGCAGAAGTTTGAATGATGCGTCGCCGGCACGATGGCCGTGCGATCCGTCGAGTTATCATGAATCATCAGAGCAACGGGCAAAGCCCGCGTCGACCTTTTATCTAATAAATGCATCCCTTCCAGAAGTCGGGGTTTGTTGCACGTAT
>NW_023359094.1:0-255 GCF_001411555.2 Juglans regia
CATGGGCATGCCCCTGGCGCCCATGGAAAGGGCGTGTGCCACGCCCCCCATGCCACCGGCGGGGGGGTATCGTCTCCACCGCCGCCGGCGGTGGTTGTGGCGGCAGCCGCCGCCGGCCGACCATGTCCCGACGACCGTTTTTTGGGCTCGTTTTCGTGGGGGTGATTCCTACATTCTCGATTGCTTTCTAGCAACAAGCTTGTGCTTTAGGGACGGATTTGGTGGCACCTAGTGCCACGCATGGGCTTGTTGATG
>NW_023359096.1:0-1715 GCF_001411555.2 Juglans regia
ACTCCCAAATGCTCCTTATGATCTGTCCAGCACTTACTGTAAATTATAATATCGTCGAAGAACACTAGAACAAACCGCCTTAAATAAGGCCGGAACACCTCATTCATTAAACCTTGAAAGGTTGATGGGGCATTAGTCAACCAAAAGGGCATCACGAGGAATTCGTAGTGCCCTTTGTGAGTCCTAAAAGCTGTTTTTGCCACATCTTCAGGCACCACCCTGATTTGATGATATCCGGACCTCAAGTCCAACTTGGAGAACACTACCGACCCATATAATTCATCCAACAGTTCATCAATAACGGGTATGGGAAACTTGTCCTTGATAGTCACTTGGTTAAGAGCCCTATAGTCAACGCACATGCACCAACTCCCACCCGCATTACTCACCAAGAGCACGGGGGAAGAGAAAGGAATTGTGCTAGGTCTTATCACCCCGGACTCTAACAGCTCCACCACAATCTTCTCTATCTCAGATTTTTGGTAATGGGGATAACGGTAAGGTCTAGCCGTCATGGGTTGAGTTCCATTTTTAAGGGGAATTCTATGGTCTTGGGGTCTTGAAGGTGGCAACCCTCTTGGTACCTCAAAAACTTGGGAAAACATAGTAAGTAATTGTTGGACATCCTCCCTCAAATCTTTGGGTTTCTCCGTATCTCCCTCAAGTAACAGCTGTAAAAAAAACCCTTTTCCTTTATACATCGTAGCACGCATGGCCTTTCCCCCTTTTTCAATTGTAAGGCTGCATCCTGACACCAGGTGTGTGGCTCACTGGCAGGTGCTCAGGCTGTACTCTGGCTGTTAGAGCTCCCGCAGTGAACAGGGACAGCCGATCACTCGGGGCCACGCCGAGAACCACCAAAAGGCAAAACTCTGTAGAAAATTTAAGTGAGCCCTTGTATTTTTATTCTTCTTCACAATACTTATTATTTATCCCTTTACAACAACATATCTTACCCTCATAGAGGGAATGGGTTTCCCTCCCTTAAACAAAATTTTAGATATAGTAGGAACTATCCACAATATCCTCTCCTTCACCTATCTTTTATTTTTTGTGGCTTACTTTCTTGATGGGGCCCCGCTTTGCAGGTGTAAGTGCCACTCATGCCATGGGAGGTACAAGTGCTACTGGGATTAAGCGAGCCTTCTCACGGCAGCTTCAGCGGTTCTTGGTGCCATGAAATATTCTTCTTGGACCAAAACTAATCGCTGGTCATTAATAGCCAAATTCGCTTATCTTGAAAACAACACCAACTCATCACTACTTTCTCACTTTCTTCAATTTATAGGTTGGCAGTGGGCTGCTTCTGTTGGTGCCTTCAGGTGGCCTTGTGTTTCATTGTTGCTTTTGTTTGGTCGTGGCTCACCAGTGAGATGTTTGTGCAGAAGCTGCATGGTGGGGTGTGAAAGAACTCTCCTTTTTAGGCGGGAGTGATGGAATTCAAAGTATTGTGAAGCTTTGAAAATCCATGCTGATGGATTGTCTCCATTAAAATGAGGAAAGTCTAGGCGAACACCTCTCACATTTGGGCCCCTTTGCTGTTGCTGAACATTTTCTTGTTGGTGTTGCAGGTCCCTTGCCATGTTTCCTTGGTGAGCTACCAAGGTGCGAACCATTTCAGTGAGCTGGTCGAGTCTTTCATCAATGGAGTTGAGGCGGGGTTCGGGTGCTTGATGGTTCTCCTCCCGGCTGTCGGTTTGTTGTTGCATGTGTTT
>NW_023359098.1:0-282 GCF_001411555.2 Juglans regia
GCATGTTGTGGATTTTTTGTATCTTTCGTGAAAAAATAAATTTTTTTCATGGGTTTTAGCTTTTTGACGTTGGATTTTTTTTTTCATGTCGTTAAATGTTTGTTTATATGTTCTGGATTTGCATGTTCTCCATTTTTTGTATTTTTTGTGACAAATAGATTTTTTACATGGGCAATAGTGATCGTTTTAGTTATTACTTTACTTTTTTATGTTGTATTGAACATTATATATTTGAGATGTAATTAATGTATAGTTTTTATTTTTCGTGTTTATTACTTTGTT
>NW_023359099.1:0-228 GCF_001411555.2 Juglans regia
GGAGATCTGATCCAAACCCATGGCTACGCGATGGGCAGGGCGAGATTTCCCGAAAAATCCACTCCCGAGTGGTCCTTCTTGTCAATTTATCTCGCAAGGCGGAAAAAACAAAAACGAGGGGTGGAACACGAGGACTTCCCAGGAGGTCACCCATCCTAGTACTACTCTCGCCCAAGCACGCTTAACTGCGGAGTTCTGATGGGATCCGGTGCATTAGTGCTGGTATGA
>NW_023359100.1:0-255 GCF_001411555.2 Juglans regia
GGCACCGCACGTAAACCTACCACTCCGGAAGGAGGATAGGATCAAGACGCGAGCACGACAATCGTTCGTGTCAAACGAGAACGCTCGGTTTGGGATAAAGAGGCCGGAGACCCCCCACACCAACACAATGTTCCGCATCCAAGAGCACGAAAACGCCCACATGGTCCATGACAACCAACGTAAACTCGAAGGCTTGCATGGTAACACGTGGACAACTTCAGAGTCCAGCCAGCACCCAAAGATGAGCACCGACAA
>NW_023359101.1:0-223 GCF_001411555.2 Juglans regia
AGATACCGTCCTAGTCTCAACCATAAACGATGCCGACCAGGGATCGGCGGATGTTGCTTTAAGGACTCCGCCGGCACCTTATGAGAAATCAAAGTCTTTGGGTTGCGGGGGGAGTATGGTCGCAAGGCTGAAACTTAAAGGAATTGACGGAAGGGCACCACCAGGAGTGGAGCCTGCGGCTTAATTTGACTCAACACGGGGAAACTTACCAGGTCCAGACATA
>NW_023359102.1:0-245 GCF_001411555.2 Juglans regia
TAACAATTAGGAATATGGAAAAATATCAACTTAGAGTAAAATTACCATTTTACCCTCTACATGTGGGAAAATGACCATTTTACCCCTAACTTAAGGATTTTGCATCATAACTTCAAAAATCACCAAAATTTACATACCTTGTGTAAATTTTGTCCTAAACTCAAATATCAATTCATAAAAATTTAAAACTAAACACAACCATCAAAACTCTATATGGCCGAAACTTACAAAGGTTATTTCCTTTG
>NW_023359103.1:0-218 GCF_001411555.2 Juglans regia
TTCCATGGGGTTTGACGGGCATCTCCATTTTTCATTTTACATTTGGTTGGCCGCATGGTGGCCGGGCCTGTGTGTTTGTTTGCTTCCTCTTTGACGTAGATGTGCACGGCGGACGGTGTTATGGCACCCAGTGCTACGCACATGCTTCATTGAGGTGGCTTCCGGACCTTGATGGCCTTGTTCCCATGGGGTTGAACCTTGATACGGTTTCCTTCTTG
>NW_023359104.1:0-237 GCF_001411555.2 Juglans regia
CCAACCGGCAGGAGGAAACATCAAATGTCCGAGGAAACATAAAGGCCTTTTTTATCGAAATACTTTGAATTTGGACGAGATTTTTTGCAGGCATGCTTAGAAAAATCATATCTTGAAGTAGGAGCAAGCCTCTCAATTTTTCGACATCGGGATTTTTTTATTTAATTTTTTTGATTAAATAAATCCGAAAAATCAAAAAAAATCGAAAATAGGCAAAAATCGATAGGTGATGCTTGG
>NW_023359106.1:0-212 GCF_001411555.2 Juglans regia
GCTTGTGCACGGCGGATGGTGTTATGGCACCCAGTGCTACGCACATTGTTGCTCTCGGGGGTATCCGGATGATGCTGGCCTCGCTTCCATGGGGTTTGACGGGCGACCACCGTTTTTTGGGCTCGCTTTCGTGGGGGTGATTCCTACATTCTCGCTTGCTTTCTAGCAACAAGCTTGTGCTTTAGGGACGGATTTGGTGGCACCTAGTGCCG
>NW_023359107.1:0-255 GCF_001411555.2 Juglans regia
TCGGGACAGTTGTTGAGGTCTCAACCCCTTGGGAGCCAAGCCAAACCAGCAAACAACCCATCGTCGGCCGAGAGCACGCGTAGGAATCTAGTGCTAAGAAGCACCAAACACCATGCCACACTCACACCTCAAGGATGCCATGCACGAGGAGCGAACCCCCACGAAGATCAACGCATCAAGAAGGAAACCGTATCAAGGTTCAACCCCATGGGAACAAGGCCATCAAGGTCCGGAAGCCACCTCAATGAAGCATGT
>NW_023359108.1:0-255 GCF_001411555.2 Juglans regia
ATACTTTGAATTTGGACGAGATTTTTTGCAGGCATGCTTAGAAAAATCATATCTTGAAGTAGGAGCAAGCCTCACAATTTTTCGACATCGGGATTTTTTTATTTAATTTTTTTGATTAAATAAATCCGAAAAATCAAAAAAAATCGAAAAAAGGCAAAAATCGATAGGTGATGCTTGGAACACATCCAAGATGTATTGGAATGAATTTAGGAAACCAATTTGGGTGGTTTCAATTGTCCAAAAGCACGAGACAAG
>NW_023359109.1:0-226 GCF_001411555.2 Juglans regia
GGCAAAATGGATCCGTAACCTCGGGAAAAGGATTGGCTCTGAGGGCTGGGCACGGGGGTCCCAGTCCCGAACCCGTCGGCTGTCGGTGGACTGCTCGAGCTGCTCCCGCGGCGAGAGCGGGGCGCCGCGTGCCGGCCGGGGGACGGACCGGGAACGATCGCTTCGGCGGTCTTCCCCGGGCGGCGAACAGGCGACTCAGAACTGGGACGGACAAGGGGAATCCGAC
>NW_023359110.1:0-244 GCF_001411555.2 Juglans regia
GATCCGGTGCATTAGTGCTGGTATGATCGCACCCATCAAACTAATTACTTAAAATTCATATAATCCTTGAGCGAAATACTAGCGTCCTTCCGATCCCAATCCAAACGGAGATCTGATCCAAACCCATGGCTACGCGATGAGCAGGGCGAGATTTTCCCAAAAATCCACTCCCGAGTGCTCCTTCTTGTCAATTTATCTCGCAAGGCGGAAAAAACAAAAACGAGGGGTGCAACACGAGGACTTC
>NW_023359112.1:0-227 GCF_001411555.2 Juglans regia
GGCTTGCCCCATGGCATGCCTTGACAGCCCCGCCGGCACGCCCCATGGCTTGCCATGGCAGCCCCATGGCTTGCCTTGACAGCCCCGTGGCAAGCCCCATGGCTCCCCATGGCTTGGCCCATAGCTTGCCCCAAGGCACGCCGCGACACACCCGTGGTGCTTTGCCTACCATGTCAAGCACACAAAGGTCCGACGAAGAACACCGTAGATCACACAAACTCTACAAA
>NW_023359113.1:0-239 GCF_001411555.2 Juglans regia
CATGCCTTGACAGCCCCGCCGGCACGCCCCATGGCTTGCCATGGCAGCCCCATGGCTTGCCTTGACAGCCCCGTGGCAAGCCCCATGGCTCCCCATGGCTTGGCGCATGGCTTGCCCCAAGGCACGCCGCGACACACCCGTGGTGCTTTGCCTACCATGTCAAGCACACAAAGGTCCGACGAAGAACACCGTAGATCACACAAACTCTACAAAAGCAATCTTCCTTGTTGCCTCAAAAG
>NW_023359114.1:0-244 GCF_001411555.2 Juglans regia
CGGATGGTGTTATGGCACCCAGTGCTACGCACATGCTTCATTGAGGTGGCTTCCGGACCTTGATGGCCTTGTTCCCATGGGGTTGAACCTTGATACGGTTTCCTACTTGATGCGTTGATCTTCGTGGGGGTTCGATCCTCGTGCATGGCATCCTTGAGGTGTGAGTGTGGCATGGTGTTTGGTGCTTCTTAGCACTAGATTCCTACGCGTGCTCTCGGCCGACGATGGGTTGTTTGCTGGTTTG
>NW_023359115.1:0-253 GCF_001411555.2 Juglans regia
AACATTGTGTTGGTGTGGGGGGTCTCCGGCCTCTTTATCCCAAACCGAGCGTTCTCGTTTGACACGAACGATTGTCGTGCTCGCGTCTTGATCCTATCCTCCTACCGGAGTGGTAGGTTTACGTGCGGTGCCGGCATCGAGAATGAATGCTACCTGGTTGATCCTGCCAGTAGTCATATGCTTGTCTCAAAGATTAAGCCATGCATGTGTAAGTATGAACTAATTCAGACTGTGAAACTGCGAATGGCTCATT